>NC_056750.1:588403659-588433659 GCF_019279795.1 Protopterus annectens
GCTCAACTATACCTTCAAGGATATCATTATACTTTACTGCTGACAACATGCAAACATTGCTATTCTGTTATAAAGTCACCCTGTGCATCAGCATCATGTTAGCCTGTTCCTGCATCAGTGTTACAGATGACAAGAGGTGGCACAGGTTTCATCATATGCATAGGGTGTGTTGGTTTGCCAGAGGCCTACATTGAGCCATACAATCGACGTGTGTGTGAGGGTCAAGAGTACTGTTGTGGGCCAATGTGAATGTAATGTGTGCGGGTATGTGTTTGCTCTAGGTGTCTGGTTTATGTGTGTGTGTCTGCATGCACACAGTTCCACCCATGTGGCTGCCATATACGGGGATTTGTGGGACAGCTACAGACTGTACCGGGCAGGCTTTACAGATCACCATCTCTGGCCACGGATACGGGACCTGTGCCTGGTAGGGGTGCTACAGACAGTATCAGGTACTAATCCAGACTGGGTACTATCCTCAAAGGTTGACATATGTACACTGGATCCAGGTCCCTGCTGGGACTGGCCAGAGCCATGTGCACATGGTCTTCTAGGACGGTCTATGGACAGCCCACCCCAACATTGCCGAGGCTGGTACTGGCACTACGGGAGCGGCTATGACTTGATGGACGTCCACGTCGACGTCTCAACCGTCCCGCACTGTCCTGACACATGGACATGACATTGTGGAGGACATCTAATGTCTCACCCCAACATATATCAATGACCTCAGTGTAATTATGGATGGCACCTGCTAGGTCACTGATACTGTCATTTAAAGAGGTTTTATGAGCACTCTGTGCTCTTGGTCCCTGTCTGGTGCACCACTCCATACGTGCCTGTGCCTCCATGACAGCCTGGAACATACGTGTGGTTGTAAGAGTTGTGGCATGTCTGCCAGGGGCATGATGACCAGCAGTGCTCTGACGAGAACCCCTGGACATCTGCCTAAGTGGTACCGTTCCAGACATCTGGCTATGGCTGCTGTGTCCTGATGCATGTGCCATAGATACCACACTGTCCTGGCCATTGCTGAATGTACACTGTCCCTCTGCTAAGGGCATTGGTGATGATGGATGTACAGGCAGTATGACTTTGTGCATGGATGGGGTGGAGACTTGTGTACTGTCAATTGGTGGCCCAACAACAGACCCTGACAAACATGCCTGTGCCTCAACACACCTATCCTCATTATCACTATTTGTGTCAGTGACATCAGGTTCCCTGCTGCACTGAACCAGCCCAACCTCAGCACCCGTGAGAGTAAAACAGGAAACACACTTTAAGACCTATACATGATGTCAGAACACATGCACACAAATACACTCCTCACTAAAGCAGACACACACACACACACACACACACACACACACACACACACACACACACACACACACACACTACCAGCAATCTTGGAACATACTCAATAGCAGTTGATAGTGGGGTACAGTATCACAAGCCAAACAGTCATATCACACGTCAGCATGCAGGATGTGTTGCTCAACAGCATGCAGTGCGAGTGTAGACTGTCCTTATTACTAACAGTATACATGGCTTTGATGCATGTCTTTTGTTGTTTGGTGATTGGCCTCCCCTGGAATGCAATGTATACATGGGCACAACATTGCTGTGCAAGTATTAAAATGTACTGTGCACCATCACTCACAGGTATACATACCATGGCTGGATGTGTATCTTCGTGTCACATAGATATCCAATTCTGATTAGAGCCTCTGTGTCTTTAGCAAATAATTGTGGACAGTTTTAGCTCATGCATGATGTGTATACACACAAGATCAGTGGTGCCTTTATAACTGATGGAATACTATTGGTCCACATAGCCAAGGTACAGTAGTTATGGTGAGTGTAGATCATATTGTGGACATGCCAGTGTCATCATGACATGGCATGCTAAAACACAACTGCAAATTTAAACATCACACATACCCAATGTGTGTCATATGACCTGGCCACTCAATAGCATTACAAGACATATATGTGTCAGTTGTGCAAATGGTGATTGGTATGCATATTGTTTATAGGTGCATGTTTGCACATACACAACATTGAGGTGTATAGCAATGAAAGCTATGTGTAGTACTGTGGTTACAGTAACTGGATGGAGTGTAGTACCATAAGCCATCATCATGAAGCATCCTGTGGTCACTCAAGGCTACAAATGTGTCCCAAACCAGCACCTATCATGCTGTACCAGAACTGCACTACCATGGCTACATTCACCATTTCACAGCCAGTTGTTACTTGGGTTTGTAAGGAGGCCAATAAGGAGCATTGCCTAACATGAATGTGTTGTGTGTTGCAGAGTGTTTCACTGCCCCATGATAGCCCTCTACCCCTCAGGCATATTATGTGTGCTGTGTGGATGACATTTGGGATACTGGAGTGTGACTTTACAGAGGGTTTCTGAATACTTCATGTGTAGCATGTTAACATGTTCTGTGTATGACATAGTTGTGTATGTTGTGTGCATGCGTATCGACTCTTCCTATCCAATGGTCACTACAGTGTAGCCACATTTGTTTGAGATGGTCTGTGTATTGCATGTGTTTGAGGCAGCTAATCACATTACTGAGATGTGCGTAGTCTCACAGCAAACATGCACAGCATGCATTATGTGTAGGTGTGTTACATGTGTACATGGCCTACACCTTAACTATGACATGCACTTTTTATTTGCAATAATAAATGTAGAACACACTCTCCAGCATGTGTTCATTGCCTTGCTGTCACACCAGAGGGACCTACATGGATATGAGACAGTTTGTCAGTGGCGACAACTGTGGCATTGCTACTGTGGGTTTGCAATCTTACAGCAGTACAACAGTTTACATTCACAGGCCTACAGATTATGTTCCAAATGATCAGTATTGCACAACAACAGGCTCCACATCTTCTATCTACACAGTACACATCTCACATATGCATGATCTACCAATAGAGGTAACAGTAGTCTACAGATATGCCGTTACCTGCATGCTCCATGTGTTCTTGCTGGGTGGCTCCAACCTCCATCAAGGTAAATGTCTGCTGTTGTTGTTGGGCAGGTGCCACCAGGATCAGCTCCTCCACTCTTGTGAGGGGGGGATGGATGTTAACCCCACCACCTGTTGCAAGCTGTTGTCTACGGACATCAGAAGCACGCTGCCGGACATGTCTAAGTAAATCACTGCAATGATGGCGTACCTGCTCATATGTCCGGTTATGCATGCCTATGTCATTTACCCTCTGGACAACATCTTGCCACAGTGCAGTACACTCATGCTGGTCTTGGCTGGTTCTCGAGAATAGTAGGCTGTAGTTCTGAATCAGACAGCTGGTAATAATGTCATCCTCAGCACTACTGTAGCTAGGATTACGATGGTGGGCCATGATCCCTGGAAGACAAAGAAAAAATGTCTGAGTAAGTCATATGGCACACAACATTATACAGTACAGATATCACTGAACTGCCATATATAGCAACCTATTAGCTGACTGAGATGGGACACTTTCAATACCACTTATCATTGCTCACCCTACAACTGCTTGAAAGTGCATGGCATGCTCTATATAATAAACCATGTTCTGCACAGCAACAAAATAAAATCACTATATAAGACTATACAACAGTACATGGCACACTGTATGTGAAGCAATGCACCACCTAGCCACAGAAGGTATAGATCAAGCGAATGCATAAAAAAAAGTCATCCATCATAATGTCTGTAAAGTCCAGTTACAGTATTACCATTATACCACACAACTTGTTGATGGCAAGCCCGTGGCCACAATGTGCGCACAATTGTGAGTATAGGTGGCATACTGCTGTAGTAAACTATAAATGGTGCTAGATACGCAGTTATATCTTGTAACCCACATGACAAGAGGACATGTTACAGGCATACCCACACACAGACATAATTACAAGACACAAAGGTATGGCAACCCAGATAAGTTTTACGTGTGTACCATACAGTACTGTGTGTCAGTACTTACAAAACCTTAAGCCTGAGGAATGTAATCTGTGAGGACTACAGGGACCACACAAAAGAGTGGTTCCAAGCAATGTGGGCATACACCATACTTTGCTGTGTAGGCCTATAGCTTCAAGTTGTACTACAAGTTCATACAGGATTTGGATTCAACATCAGTACCAATCAATAAGCATACATGTAGTGCTTTAGCCTCCATTGACACACCCCAGTTAACACCATGAGACTACATCAGACTGTATGCCATAGTGCTTTATCTGCCTAGCAACAGCATACACAGCTTTTGCTGGGATCTAAACAAGGACACAATACCATGACAGAAACAGTTTCCCACTAAGCTATCCCACAAATACACATCTTTGACACATTGACCATCACATTGACCATCACACTCGGTCAACTTTACATAGAATCTATTGCAACAAGTAGATGTGGGAGTGTATGACTATATGACTCTCTCTCTCTCTCTCTCTCTATATATATATATATATATATATATATATGTATATACACATATACACATCCATTGGTGTACATATAGGCACATATACAGTCCACCTTTCATGGTGGGAATATCAATTATACAAAGGATGTGTGAGGTATACAGTAATGTAATACTATTGCACAGTCTTGTGAGAAATACATTGAAAGTGTTCTCAGCCCAGGTAGCTTTAGCAGGCCTCACTGGCTGCAACATTGCAAACTGAACAAAACACATAGTGTTTAACCACCACATGTCATATACCAGCACTGTATGCTGTCTTGTTTGTAACACACTAAAACCTACATACAAATATGCACTTAACAACCTTCACCAACATATATATGTCCACCCTTCACAAACAGTTGCAATATGTCCCTTGCTCTATGCACATATACAGATGTTAATATATATGACACATGTATATCTCTCCATATGTGTGTGCCATACACACACAAGGTCCACACTGTTGTAAGTCCCTGGACCTCACAGCTGAACTGTTGGGCCTTGCTGCAACATGAACAGGTGTCACATGTGAACACACAGTAACATTAGAGGGGGTATATATAGCTAGAAATGCTAGATTAGCATACTAGCCTGGTACAGCAGTTGCCAATGCTAAGCCAAACTTTAATATGACTATCATGCATGTGTTACTGTGTCACAACCATGTTTATATAAATGTTTGTGCTAATCCCCCAAACAGCTATTGTCCATGCTACTGTACAGAACACAGGTAACATGGATCAGATGTTTAACATTTAATGCTGAGCTACATATTTCACAGTTATGTCCCACTGCACACAGCTACACACTGAATTGTCCATGGCAGTAGTTAAGCAGGACATCTGTGCATAGATACGTACTGCTGTCACATATGAATAGTTCACATTATGTAGAGTACTCTTCAAAAACATCTACTACATGCCAGTAAATGCATATCTGTTGCATACCTTTCCTTTGTATGAGTTGGTATTATTTATTTTCCGTTTTCCTTTTGTTTTTCACTCTCTCTCTCTCTCTCTCTGCAATATAGTGATTGAGTTTGTGGTCAGCAATTACAGCCTGCTTTTATAGGTATTTGCACATGTGCATGTGATGGCCTCTGCACCAATTGGTGGCCACCATTTGCTAATTGCATGCAGCCTGCTGTGTGATAATTGCAGTAATCACTGTCATAACAACCCAATGCTATAAATTGCTAACTCAGGTAGGCATAGCCCTTTCAGCTTTCCAAAATGGGGCTCATGCTTGTTTGCTGTGGACATCGTTTAAGTCAGAAGGTTGGTATAGTTATATCTGAAGCCAGGGGTGTAGCCAGTGATTTAAATGTTGTACTCAGACCTGAATGTTGCTGCATCCAGTACACACTTGTCAGTGTAGAATTGTACTCACCCCTCCAAATGCTAACATAAGATACATGGGAGTATGTACTTTCTTTTCTAATTATACAGTTAACTGCCATACAAAAGTAGTTATTGAGATGTATTCTTTTGGCACATGAACTGTTTGTGAACTGCTATGCTGTGAATATTAATTTACTCACTTCTGAACATTTTGTGCTTTTTTAGCGTTGACATTAGCACAGGCTCCTCAAGAAAACTGGACAAATTTCAGTACTGAGTATGCCTACCTACATCCTTGGTAGACCCTGAACACACAGGTATAGTGTACATTTGGGTAGGGGTGCAGAAGTACAGAGAGCATTATGTATTGTGTGAATATTATCTTGCTGGACTTAAAGGGTTGCTGCGTACCTGTTAGTTTATCAAGGCAAGTAGTCTGTATGTGTAGCTCCCAACTGTGGACCTATCCAGATGGTAGCCAGAGATTAACCTGTTATTCTTTGTCTGTGCACCACACTGGTCTTTTCAGCACTGGAACAATGGCATTGTCACAGTTGGTTGCTACCAGTACATGGCTACATCCTTTGATATTTCAGTGTTGTACTCCTACATAAGGGTATGCTTCTGGAACTCCTTCCAAATCTATTTGCACAATGTGTAACAGCAGAAAAGCTGATATGCCTGTGTGTTTCTGCCTCTGCCAGGCCTCTCAAACTATTAGGGACATATTTGAACAGACTCAGGGAAAAGTAGGTAAAAGTGAGGTACACCTTTAAAATATTAGAGACATTAAGTTGAGACTTTGAGGGAACCAGAGCATATGGATTAATGCACCTTTTCTGAAGTACAAGCAGTGTCTAACTCTTACTTATTGTCATTATTCATTAAGTGTAATTCCCCTCCTTTCTGCCTAATGTCAGTACTTTTCAGAGGGATTCAGAGGGACACAGCTAAAATTTGTTTCAAAATTAGGGACATCCCTGAACATTAGTCACAGTTGGGAAGTATGGCCCCTGCCCTAATCTTGTATGCCAGTGTTTGTCCTGCTATGACACGGTGTGGGGGTTGTAAAGTGCTGCTGTAACATTATTTCCTGCTAGAATGGCTGGTTCTCTTATCACAGTCATGTAATGCAATTCCACAGCAACTGCTGGTAAAGATCCAAAGAACAAGATTTGTGTTATGGCATTCCTATTTTTCCTTTACATTCACTCATTCTGATGCATGATATATTTATTTCAGCACCAACTTGTATGTCTACAGTGGCTTAGTGGTACTTCATGCAGTCTAGTGTGTACAAGGTCCGGGGTTCGAGACTAACAGAGGTGTGACTAAGGCACTTTTAAACAGTTGTAAATGGGTTTGCGCAATGCTTAGCTAAGTGCACACAAGCGCACACTCGGGCAAGCCCGCTAACTACTGCTTAATAGTGCTTACTCCCGCTAACCCCCACGCTCATTTCTTTGAAAGAAAAGAAAATGGGGAGATAGGAAAGTGATGGAAAAGGGGCACAAAGAGGGAAAGACAGTAGGGAAAACAGCTCGGGATGTGCAGGACGGGTGTAGGGAAGGTCCATAGCTACCCATCTCTTTAACAGCAACAGCTGTGCATATGCAATAAATTTAGAGGGAAATCTGAAACCATCAACCTCTGTGAGAGGGGTGAGGACAACAAAGTATGTTGTACTGCCAATTAAATATCAGTTTGTGTCCAGCGGACATGAGTGCAAAATGGGCAGCTATGTATGGGGCGTAATTTTTTTTTGGGAGCAGATTGCCCTTTTTTTTTTTTTTTTTTTTTTTTTTCAGGTGAAAGCGGAATATGGGGTAGGGGAAGTAGGTATATTTGGGGAGGTAGATTGGGGAGGTAAACAGACAAGACGCATACAGGGGCGGAATATGACACGTGGTGGGTGAACACCATTGACTGGGAAGGATGTTTGGAAATCACAAGCCCATGAGCCCACAGATGGCAACAGTGGAACTGAGATCCCCACCCATGGGCAGTCACCACTGCACCTTCACAGCCCAGAGGGTGGCTGTGCTGGGGGCTGCGTAGGAGGGGCAGGCTCACCTGTGAGTTGCACCACTCGTGCCACAAGCTGGCGTAGAGGATCAGAGACAGAACGCTCAATCTCCCTACGCACCGCAGCCCGGACCGTTTGGAGGGTGATAGGTGTCCCTCCTCCGCCCACGCTTGCACGGGGGGACTAGCCCCATCCCCTGCAGCGCTTCCACCCAAAGGTGACATAGGGCTAACGGAGGAGGAGGTTCCAGGCTGGGCACCGGACCTGCTGGTGCCATCGCCAGCTGAGGTGGGACAGGTGGGTCCTCTGAGACCGGCCTTCCCATACATTCTATGTTTAGGAGGATTTAATGAAAATGTGGGTTAGTAACAGTCAACTGCATTCCCAATTAGTTATAACAGCATGCAGAAGTATTCCCATTAACCCAACACACCAGAGTTCCAACAGTTGAACAGCAAGCATGACACATGCATATATAGAACAACAGTGGACATTACAACAGCATGCAGGTTTAATTGATGGCAACAGGCCACCAATATTGTGGTATTTGAACAGGGCACATGCATCAAAATAAATGCAGATATTTATAAACCAATAGGACATATGTCCCAACAAATGTTTTGAGATTAGACATACCCATTGAGGTGTGGAATTGCATTTTTTATGCACATACAGTAGGGTGGAAAAAGATAGCTCCATTAACTTGTATATCCTTCTAGTTTACACTACTTTCCTATTAACTGCAGTTATATGTCCCCTACATGTATTATTACACTACCCAATTGTCCTTAAATTGTGAAATGGGTTTTGCTAGATCTTTACATACATGGGCTGTATCTGACATACAAACTGTCCGGGATGCAGATGTTACTGCTACATATTTTGTGGTTTGTGACACACTACTGCTGAGATGGTACACTTTCCTATACTTATCTAGATATGTTTAGGTGAAATTATCAGTTATATGTTAACAGCTCCCTACATTTCTGCCACCACAGTGACATTTCTGGGGAACACAATACCAAGCTACTCATGTGCCAGATTAACCTGTACATGCTGGGCATGAACCAACAGTTGAGGACTGTAAATATGCTTAAAAGCTACTGGCACTCCCTTCATCCACTTTATATGGGCCTACCCAACTGTGTGTCAACAGCGCTTAATACAACAGTACTATTTCTATAATGCAAGAGTACAACATATCAAAGAAAATGACAGACACACTCCAGGAATTATACCTTTATTAAAGACGTAAAACACTTTTCTAGAGGCTCTTTCATTTATTTTATATAACAGTACATGCAGAATAATTATTAGATAATTATTATACCATTATTTATTGTGTTAAAACACTTTTTTCAGGCACTCTCATTTATTTTACATAACAGTACAAGCAGAATAATTACTAACCTGCCTGGTGGCGCAGCCTAGCTGCATAGGCTTGCTGATTCGCAGCACGGACACCTGCAGCTGCAGAAGTGATATTGAGACATACCTATCCATAGAATACACTAGAATGGCAATTCTTACATACTTAATTCCATGGCTACTTACACAGTAGTGGGGCATTTTCCATCCCACTGGTCTCCTGGATCCACTGGTCCAGTTGATCTGCCTTGCGTCTCTTCAGGTCTGCGTGGTGGTGTCTGACCTGCTCACCAGTCCAAGGGACACTTGTGGCACTGGTGAGTTCATGAGCTAGACGGTCCCAGGCTTTCCGCTTTGTATTGGATGCCCTGGTACTGGCCCCACAGGAGTCTATCCTCATGATTATGGACAAGGAGCCAAACCATTACTTTTGACTCCTCAATGCCCTGACGTTGCGCTCGAAAACGAGAGCCCTCTCCAGCACCGGCCATTGCTGCCTGCAGATGGGAGCTACAACTAGTTATGGCAAGTATTCCCGCCTATGGTGCTTAAATATGCATCATTTCCCTCACTTATTTGTGGTTGGCCAGTTTTGAAAAAACTCAGCTGAAGGCACACCTGCTTAGCAATGGGTAAACTTCCATTGATATGTATGTGTGTGTTGAAAGTGCATGCTTATGAAAAGCTGTCATGGCTTAGTGATTCAGTACTGTGATTATGGTGCACAGTATCCTGGGTTCGAGGCCTATCGTTGCTTTTTATTTTACTACTGGCCAGACCAGCTAGGAGGTGTGGCTGTGTTTTACCGACTTTGCTCAACTTTGCTCGGCGTTGATGTACGTTACTCGCCCGATTTTGCGCTGGTTAGCGCGGAGTGCAACTCCATGCAAACAGCTTGCGCTAGTTGGCACGATGCGCAGCTACGTGCAAAACCATTGTGCTAGTTAACGCAGTGCTCAGCTACGAGCAATTACATTTAAATATGCTTAATACTGATAAACTTTGTTTAGCAGTGCTTCACATTGCTTAAGATACGTTACTTATGCATCCATCAGTATGCATAACCATTTCACCTTTATATATATATATATTTATATATATATATATATATATATTAATTATAAAATAAAAAATTTGTTCACTATTACATAGGCCATTTCAATGCTTTTTACTAAAATTTAAATGATAAATGTCCGGAATTATTTTTATATACAGATTTCCAACAGAAAATAGAAAGGGGAGTGGTGGGACTCGAACCGGGAATGCCTCCTCTTTGTGCGAAGGCTCTACCACTACGCTATCGCTGTTTTGCTTAATTTGCATAGAAGTTTCTTATTATCCTCTTCGATGTCTAAACTGCTAACTGTAGATAAGCAATGGGCAAACCCGTGCAAATACGGGCAGCTACATCAGGAATAATAAAAAATAAATAAATAAAAGTTTTACGTTTTATAATTGTACAGGGGTTTAGAATGTGGGAGAGTGTAGTGTTGGGTATGTACACATTTGAGCAGACTCGCTCATGTAAGTTGACATTTCCCGATTGAGAGACTTGCAGGGGTGTGGATATTTGGACTGCTCGGCAGTCCGAGACACCCCCTGCACTCCTGCACACTCCATGATAGCCTTAGAGTTGAACCAGCGCACCCTCATTAATATGCATGGCGCGCTGCCGTCTTACTCTTAGACTGACGTTTCCATGCAAGACTAATCTAGTCTTAAACAGAGGATTAGTGAATCCTGGGGGCATTCTTTATAAACTCATGCATGTCATCAAGGTAATAGCTTATTTTCTATGTAGCATTCTGCATTTGCCCCCTTTCTTGTTCTGAGAAACTCCCCTTATTTTGCAATACTTTAAAATTTGTCAGTCCCGCTAAATAATTCTTATTACTTCTTAACCATATCTCCCTTTCCTTTATTTCCATCCTAGTTTTAAACTCCATTTTAATTTTATCCCACTCCCTAGCTATGTTTTCAGAAGAAAATTTCTGTCTTCTCTAAGAGCTCCTGAATTATTTCCAAAACCATTCCTTAAATTCCTCTTTTCAGCAGATAGCCGGGAAAGTGCCAGCATCTCATTTTTATTTCATTACCTTGCATTTTTATTTTAGTTCTTAACGCATGATCTGAACCCGCGGTGGTGGTGCTGCAGTAGCGTTGTCGCCTCAGTTAGACGTCCTGTTCGATTCTCAGCTAGAGCGTCTTCTGTGTGGAGAAATGCATGAATGGGCGTACTTTCGTTGAAGGTTGTACATCAGAGCTGGCAATTCGGCACATAAAAATCTACTGCCAGTCATTATCAGGCCGGAGTTCTGCTGTGGCGACACCTAACCTGGAAAAGCCGAAAGACATAACAGCGCATGATCTGAAATAGTTATTGGGTGCGTTTCAAGACCTTCAAGTTAAATGCATGTTCCTGAGAGAGATAAATTCTGTCTAGCCTAGCCCAGTTTTGTATCTTTGAGAATATTATGTAAATGTACTCCAAACTCTTCATACTGAATTCACATCTTCCTTGCCAAACATTTTCATAAATTTATGCAAAATCTACCTTCCTGTGTTGTATTTCCCCTTCTAGGTGCCCCCAGGCACATCTTCACTGTTACAAACCAAATTTCTGTCCCCACTTGTAAGTAATATTCCTTGCTGAAAACTGATTATTTCTTCCATAATTTTCTTAAGCTCCAGTATAGCAGTTTTAGGTGGAATATAAATGCATGCCAGTGCGGTCAGCTTTGTATTAGTACAGTACCTCTCAGGCCGGTCTGCAAAAAGTGGGCATGGCCTCTGTGATTGTCAGGTGAAACAGGCATGTTGTGGTATAGAAAAGATGAATGACTGACGGCCATGAAGATTTCATGGTGACATCATGCGTACATTCGTTGCTGATTGTGGAATAACTAAGTATTTTTTTTCCTTTGTTTTTGCAGGAGAGCAAGCCCCCTGCACCCCCCACACCCCCTGCAAATTAAATATACCAATTCTCAGATTGCACTACATTGATGAGAGTAAACTGTGAATAGATAAACATTCATGCTACCATCGGTATAAATATTACTTTACTAAGACGTCCCTGATTGTTGGATAGTGGGTGGGGTTTAGGTGGGACTTGCTAGTGCACATTCTGCGAGGTACAGTTCTAATACAAAGCCGTGCACTACTCGTCCCTTGC
This sequence comes from Protopterus annectens, assembly GCF_019279795.1. Taxonomy (NCBI): domain Eukaryota; kingdom Metazoa; phylum Chordata; order Ceratodontiformes; family Protopteridae; genus Protopterus; species Protopterus annectens. The sequence goes on from NC_056750.1 coordinate 588,416,048, forward strand.
CAGTAGCCCCATAATACCATATGGCTTCCATTATTGTCTTTTTTTTTTTTCCTGTTCTATCACTGTTGGAGCTACTCTTGCAATTAATAGAAGTACATCTCTTTTCCTTTGCTCCAGATATTCTGCTGAATACCCATTATGAAAGCCTTTCTTTATCAAATTCACATGTTCAGTTCCTTCAGATGTGTCTCCTGTAGCATAGCTATTTGCACTCCACATTTTTTAATATAGTTCACTACTCTTTTTTTGTATTTATCTGTAAGACCATTCAGATTGAAAGACATTACAGAAAGCATCATTTTCGTATATAGTTATTATTGCCACCTTTTATGTGTAACTTTTTTTTGTTAAATGTGTAGTTCCAACTTTTATGTTGCATGCATATATTGCTTGGCAGGTTGGTCTTTTATACAGTTGTTTCTTGTCATATCCATTTCAGCCTCTGTCACATCTTGCAGAACTTTTATTGAAATCCCTCAAACAGTAAAAACACCCCCCAATACCCCCTAAAACCTGTTAACGTAATAACTCACAAAACTATGTACAGCTTCAAATATTGAAGTTTTTGCTTAATAAAAACAAACGTTCTCAGCTGATAGCCATACAGACAGGCTATAGTTAACCAAAAAGAAAGGTTAGTCATGCTAAGATGCATGGTGTACAGCCTTTGCTTTTTAGTAAGTGCTCTCTGGTTTTGTCTTAACTTTATAGCACTTCCATCTGAGAAAACATTTGAATGCTTTAGTAAACACTTTTTCCAAGCCATTTCTCTATCCGAGACAAAACAGCACACTTGAAGGAAATCAGGCTCAGCCTCTAGGAGTTCCAAAAACTTTTTATTCCACAAGGAGACAAATTTAACGCCAACAACTGTAGTGCGTTTTCGATTCGTGGACTTCATCAGGATGTCAAAATCAAATAGCCTAACAGCTAAAACCACTCCTTTTATATACTAAATGGTACAAATTAATCTCAATTAAATGATTAAACCTTTAACCCTAAGTATCTTAATACTTATTCTCCATAGCGAATTTTCTAATGTTAAAAATCCTAAACACTCAATAACACACTTAATAACTGGTATTTCATTTCATTTATATATTAAAATGTTTTACTTAATAATATATTTTAAAAATGCACATACAATGTATATAGTAATATATTAATTCATCCAAACTAATGATTTCAATTAAGCATATTTGAATCCATTAAAATATATGTACTGACATATACTTTAGCGCCATCTGGTGTTGCAAGTGACCCAAAACACATTAAAACAAGACACAATTTCATACTAAAAAATTCCTAAATAAAGGTTTTCCTTATATGTTTATTTTTATTTGTGTTTATTTTTATTATTATGTTAATATTTATATTTGAAAATGAGATGTGATTGTTTGACCTATTCTAACATTACGAAACATCTGAATTGATGATTAAAATATACAACATACAAAATACAAAACTAAATACATACATTCAAGATGCTATAATATCATAATTCATCATAAATGTGTCCAAATACCATCACAGACGCTCATAATCCAATAAGAGCTCATGTATGAATATGCCAGACAATATAAGAATATATCAAAAAGGGCTTAGAAAATGTAAATAAAATATATATATGAAATATATGTATTATATACTGTATGATGTATTTATTTGTTTATTTATCATATCAGACATTTATTTGTAAATGTGATACTTGCACCCATAAAAAAGCTTTATGGATTTGAATACTTAGTATGATTTGGTTGAAGATTAATGTGAGAGTCTGGAGATTGTTCCAAAAGGCTTACGTATCTTTAAATACCCAAATAGAGTTAAGGAAGGAGGTCATTTTCATAAAGATTTGTTAAATATTTTTAATAGATGTGGTTTGGACATTTTAAGAGCTCTTATTAGCAAAAATGAAAGGGAAATGGAGCTCTTACAGAGCAAAATAGACAATTTGAATGAGACTATTATTAATTTGTTATTTACGGTAGATAACAATCAGTATAAGTACTATGAGATGTTAGGAAGGATCGAAAAGGGTATCAAGAATATAAATGAAAGGAAATGCAAAAAGCTTGATAGGGACATAAAAGAATATAAGGATAATGTAGCCTATCCCAAACCTAGAACATTCAAGGTGAATTATGTTTCTGACTTTGAATATGAACAAAACCATGATAGACCAGTAGTGAATGAAGTAGTCACTGAGAATGATGTTTTCTTGGATGATGAAGCAGAATTCCCACAGCTAAGGAGGTCAGAAAGAATCAAAAACTACCAGCAAACTAATGCATTTCAAAAAAATTTTCAGTCACGGGAGAGGGGGAGGGGACGGGGACGCCAAATTGATTTTTACAACAAGAACCACAATCGAAATTACAGCAAAGAACAAATGTTTTGGTAGTTAGAACTGAGAATATTAAGGTTGATGGTTATGTTTATACCTACAATGGATATAATATCTTTAATTATAGTCACTTGGAGATGGATGAGACTTGGTTCTCCCTTTTTTCCAAGGGTTTCAAATTTGTTCCAAATAAAAAAGCAGATGTCACCAGATTATTGATAGATTTAAAATTATTTTTAAGGAAGAAAAATTTTGAAATTCTATTCCAGGGAATGCAAAGTGGCTACATTAATAATGAGTTGAGGTGTAAAAGTATATTTAACCCGCCCCTCCACCCACAGTTGAAAAATATTGATAGAAAATAAAATTAGGACGGAATTGGCTAAGGATAGGGTAAGATATAATATATCTAAGGAGGAGAATCTATTACTCAAAAAATTAAGTAATGATATGAGTATCAGAGTGTGTAAACTGGACAAAGGTGGGGGAACTGTGATTATGGACCAGTTGACATACGAAGCCAAAATTATGGAACTTTTGAATGATGACATCAAATATACTAGAGCCTCACTTAATGAGGTCAATATAAGTAATAGGAGGGTAGCTATGGCTCTCAATGATATGCTGTTGGAAGGTTCTATTGATATACAGACATTTACATTCTTAGAGGTGGAGAAACCTACGACCCCCACCATTTTTGGAGTACCCAAGGTCCATAAGAATATCAATGACCCCCCTATGAGACCCATTGTGGCCTCAGCCAACTCCATCACAGCACCTATAGCTAAATGGCTTGACAAAAAGTTAAAAACTATGTCTATATCAGGTAAGGCGGTAGTTAAAGATTCTTGGTCCCTATTAGCTAATCTCACGCCCGAAGTATTTTTGAAAGACATCATGTTTATAACCATTGACATAGTGGATTTGTTTTCATCTATTCCACATGTTGATGGTACGAAGTGGTTTGAGGAAGCCTTAGTTGATTATGGTAAATTCAACAATAATGAATTTTATTTAATTTTGACTATGATGGAATTTGTGCTTAGTAATAATGTCATTTTCTATGAAGGCAAATTTTTTAAACAGGTACAAGGTATAGCTATGGGCGCTAGATGTGCCCCAACCTATGTCAACATTATTCTAAGTGCATGGGAAGAAAAATATATGATAAATTCGCCGTTTAAGCACTGTTGGAATTTGTACAAATGCTTTCTAGATGACATGTGTTTTTTATGGTTAGGTTCTGAGGAGGACTTTAAACTATTTTTTGAGCATATTTCACAATCAACAAATTTCTTAAAATTTACATATCAGATAGATAAAATTGCCCTTAGATACTTGGATATATACATTGGGAAAGATGAAAAGGGCTTTTTTTGAAAATCTTTAGAAAAGATACATTCTCTAACTCATATTTATCTTATAAGAGTGCCCACCCACTTTATCAGAAGAAGAGTGTGGTGAAAGGGCAGTATGTAAGAGCTAGTCGTATGACGTCAAGAGAATGTGATTTTGAGGAGGAATGTATCTTATTGTCTAAAATGTTCAAGGAGCGTAGTTATCCCTCAGACCTTATTAGCGCCATTTCCGAAGAAGTGAAACAAGGTAGAACATCCAAATTTAAACCTATTTTAGGTTTAGGGAAAGAATGGTTTACTAATGAACAACAGAAAAGGGTTGACCCAAAGGGTAATTTTATTATTGACTTTAGTGGCCAGGCCGTGAAAATTAAGAAATTGTTGGAAGATGAATGGACAAGATTTGGGAAATTATCGGATCTCAGATGCCTATTTGAACAACCATTTAAATGCACTTATAGAAAAGGGAGACGTGTAAAGGAAATATTAGAGAATAATAAGCAGATGGGAATGATAAAATCTGGGAAAATTGGCACTTATAAATGTGGTAGGTGCTCTCATTGTTCATATATTCTGGCAGAAAATACAATCTATATATCCAGTAGAGATTTTCTCATTGAGAGTAAAAGTTTTGCAAATTGTGAAACGATGGGAATTGTTTTTATCGCTTTATGTAGGTCCTGTGAGGCTTTTTATGTTGGAAAGTCGGAGAGAAAACTTAAGAACAGAGTATATGAACATAACTACGAGATTAGGACTAATTGTGTTAAAATGCATTATATAGACATAAAGCCAGCTGCCCAGATGCTTTATTTCATTTTTTTGTGTTAGAAGTGGTGGATAAGGATGTGAGGGGGGGCCTGTGGGAGACATCCATTGAATATAAAGAATTGATTTGGCAGATAATTCTTGAAGCCAACAAGTACCCAGGTCTCAACGATATCATATCCATCACTCCAGTGTTGAAAATGAGAGCAGCAAAACTATAACCATATATCTGTTGATAATGGTTTAAAATATCAATTTAGTGTATATAGAACAACATTTTTTGACTAAGGTATCATATCCCTTCAACCAAATCATACTAAGTATTCAAATCCATAAAGCTTTTTTATGGGTGCAGGTATCACATTTACAAATAAATGTCTGATATGATAAATAAACAAATAAATACATCATACAGTATATAATACATATATTTCATATATATATATATTTTATTTACATTTTCTAAGCCCTTTTTGATATATTCTTATATTTTCTGGCATATTCATATATGAGCTCTTATTGGATTATGAGCGTCTGTGATGGTATTTGGACACATTTATGATGAATTATGATATTATAGCATCTTGAATGTATGTATTTAGTTTTGTATTTTGTATGTTGTATATTTTAATCATCAATTCAGATGTTTCATAATGTTAGAATAGGTCAAACAATCGCATCTCATTTTCAAATATAAATATTTAATATAAAAATAAAAATAAACACAAATAAAAATAAACATATAAGGAAAACCTTTATTTAGGAATTTTTTAGCATGAAATTGTGTCTTGTTTTAATGTGTTTTGGGTCACTTGCAACACCTGATGGCGCTGAAGTATATGTCAGTACATATATTTTAATGGATTTAAATATGCTTAATTGAAATCATTAGTTTGGATGAATTAATATATTACTATATACATTATATGTGCATTTTTAAAATATATTATTAAGTAAAAAATTTTAATATATGAATGAAATGAAATACCAGTTATTAAGTGTGTTATTGAGTGTTTAGGATTTTTAACATTAGAAAATTCGCTATGGAGAATAAGTATTAAGATACTTAGGGTTAAAGGTTTAATCATTTAATTGAGATTAATTTGTACCATTTAGTATATAAAAGGAGTGGTTTTAGCTGTTAGGCTATTTGATTTTGACATTCTGATGAAGACCACGAATCGAAAACGCACTACAGTTGTTGGCGTTAAATTTATTTGTCTCCTTGTGGAATAAAAAGTTTTCGGAACTCCTAGAGGCTGAGCCTGATTTCCTTCAAGTGTGCTGTTTTGTCTTTGGAGCCTTTTTGTTTCACACTTGTATCCATATTGAGTATTTGGCATTTCTCTATCAGATTGTCTTGTAAAGACATACAAACCAGACACAAAACTACTAAGGATACCTTGTTTGCCAGAAAAAAAAAGCCTAATAAGTCTTTTTTTTTTTTTTTTCATACTTTGTAATTAACATGTTACTGGATAACTTTGTAATTAACATGTTACTGGATAAAGCCTAAGACCTTAACCCGGTCATTTCCCTATGCAAGCATGGGAGAAGGCACACTGACTTTTCTTTTATCAGGCTTTCTTAACCAGACCCTTCCTCCCTGTTTTTTTTTTTTTTTTGCATTGCAGTGCCTACATTTCTTAAATCGGAACAAGGAAAATTAGAGAAAGGAAAAGAAGGGGGAAAAAAAGCACCTGTTTATATTAGTATCCCCAATACATTTAAAAAAGAGAACTTTACTATCTAGCTTACAAAGTCATGCAACATATAGATAGTACCATTAAGGAAAAATAAATTTGTTTTACTTGGTTAACTTTCTCCCTCGTCTTCCCCTCTCTGAAGTAGTTCATTGAAGATTAAAGATAAGAAGTAGGGCACGTGCTTTAGAGTTGACTATAAGTTTAACAAGGTCCACAGAAATCCAGTATTCCAATTTTTTTGGCCTCATCCTCCATATGAAGGCAAATGCAAAGTAACACCTCTGTACCTCAGAAGTCAGCCCCTCCCCTCTTTATTCCTTTTCCTTTCAGGTTGCTTCTGTTCCAAGTTAATTTATATCCGGTCCACATACAGGTGCCATTTTTAAAATCCTAGTCTTTCCCTCATGCTTGGGCATTCACCAGCAGAGTGCTTCCACATAAGTTGCTTCTGATAAATCAGGAGTTTATGAATATATTGCTTTCTGAGCATTTATTAGGATGGTTAAGGTGAATATAGCTACTTATAAGAACAAATACATGCTTTAACTGTAATTATCAGCCATGCTGTATTATATCTGGCTACCCCTCCATAGCTTATGCTGAACCTACATTCTGTAAGCTGTAGACATTTAGCTGCTGGATAATTATCTTTGGATATTGTACCATTGTGTCTCAGCAAACTATTTTGTGCACATGTTCTTCCTATACTGTACAATAGATTCTTAGGTTAATAGTGTTTTCTCTTATTAGCTGTATAATCTGCACTAACGACTGTTGGTGTCCTGATTGCAAATGTGCCTTTTCCTGCTGCAGTATCTCTTAAAGCAGACATTTCCCTTGAATTAACTGCATAGTACAGAATTACAGGCTTAGCTCAAAAAATTGTTGCTGGACTCCATGAATTTATTAGCTCTATGCTATATTTTTTCTTATTTTCTCCCTCCCAACATCTGTCTAGTGAATATAGTTATTCACAAATAGTCCCTGTATTTCTTCAAAATCTCCATCTTTTCACTTTATATTGACTAGCTACTGTTACTACAGTAAATTGTTAACCCTTTTCCACCTGCCTTACTATCTAAGTTGGAGGTAGTTATTATTGGCCATATCCTCCATCTGAAATATAAATATATAAATATGTAGATATAAATATATATGCACATATATTAAATAATAAATTATTACATTTAAATTATACAGTGTATGGAGATAGGACGTTTGATAGAAATAACAAATGTTGGTACACAATAAAAATATAAATATATATATGTATATATACACAAAAAAGCATATTGGAATTGCTTATTGTATATAACACATATTCTCAATCTAGTATATTCTAAACCTATAAGCAGATATCAAGACTATATATAAAACTATATACAAAATGATCTCCATTTCAAAATGCTTGAAATGGAGATGTACCCATATCTATATTTATATTGTATTCATGTATCAAATTAGTTATTAATGAATTTTAAAGACATGTTATTTTAAAAAATTTTTAAAAGGTTTTTAACGTTTAAAGTGTGTGACGGATTTACCTATACAAGTTTGAACTAATGAATCAATTTAATTATTATGGGCGTTGGTCTGAACACCTGACAAGTATTTAAACTGCAGTACAATTTATAAGTTTTATACTCTGATGATGCCCTATGAATTGCGGGGTGAAAGCGCTTAGTATATCCTGTTATTTTCGTTATTTTATTTGTTTTGTCTTGCCTTGTAAAGTGGTGAATATGTGGTGAATAAAGTGGACTTTACATTTCGTGGAGCCTGGTTTCAGTTTTACTGGTTTCATTCCTTGGAGGTGACCTTTTCTAAACCAGTCCCTACCTTTGGTAACATGGAATTACTACTTACATCTTTACACATTAACAACAAAAAACAATTATGTATTGGTATTGCTGGACTGTATATTCCCCAAGGCCAAAATATCCCTATTTTGGAAGATTTCCTATCGTGGGCAGACCACAGTATATCAAATGAAACTGTCATATTCTTGGTGACAGAAATATTAATTGGCAAAATTTAATCTCCAATTCCCCTGCAAATAGTATAAAACTGCACAGGTTTACACAGATCATCATAGGCTATACACGTACTCCTTCTATCCAACCAGCGTCAATTGACTGGATTCTTGTGTCTCACCTCCATAAATACTCCAACACTGGAACCCTGCCTAATACCTTAAGCCACCACCTACCAGCTTTCACCCATAGAACCTATATTCAAATACCAAAAACATTCCTATGAAGCATCCAGAAACCTTAACTTTAGCCAAAACAAATTCATAAATACCTTAAAAGTTCAGAATTGGATCCCAGTTAAAACACTACCTCTGGAAGAAGCTGTAAATTACTTTAACACTGTCTTTCTCTCTCTACACTTAGCCTAGCCCCTATTCACACCAAAAGAACAAAGGTTAACCATGCTCCCTGGCTAGTAAAATATACTAAACGAGCTCTGTTTTCCAGAGACCGAGATTGGAAAGTATGGCGGAAAAATGGGAAGCTTCAAAATGAGTTTAGTTACAAGCAACTTTGTAATAAAGCCAAAAAATTAGTCTTACAAGACGAGAAAAAGTATTTCTCTCAACAATTATCCTGCCAAAAAAATAACTCAAAAACATTCTGGAAATAGGTTTCCCTTCTCCTCAATCCTGGAACCTTACAGAGCCCGCCACCTTCTGTCAGACCCACAACAAATTGCTTATATGTTTAACTCCCACTTTATCAATACCATTCTAAAACTTGTCAATGACTCATCCCCAAAAACTAACATAAACTCTAATAATCTAATGGACACTTTGGAACTCACTCTAGGAAAACCTTGCTCTTTCTTCCCACACCAGTGAAACTTCCAATAATATCCCATTAACTCCTATATTCTCTATACGGCCAGTACCCACCTCTCTAGTTTATAAACATCTAACTAAACTAAGACCATGCTCCCCCTCTGTTGATTATCTTTCATCTGAATATGTAAAACTTGCAGTTGATGCAATAGCTTATCCTGTCATTATTCTAATTAACTGATCCATCTCAGACTCTGTCCCCCAACTCTGAAAAACTCCATTATCACTCCATTACACAAAGCAGGTAGTACCAATGACCTTTCTATCGACCCATCTCTCTACTCTCACCACTATCTAAAATCTTAGAAAAATAGATACACGTCCAACTTCTAAAGCATATTTCTGACAATGACCTCCTTGCTCTGACCCAACATGGATTTCTTCTGGCACACAGTAGTATTACAGCCCTACTTTCATTCACTGCTACTGTGAACAAAGCTGTTGATGCAGGTCTGTTAACTACATTAATCTTATTAGACCTATCCGAGGCTTTTGACACAGTATCACACACCAAGCTGTTGCAACAACTCTGTAAAAATTCCCTGACACAGTTTTCCATCTACCTAAACAATAGAAAGCAATCTGTCAGATGGCAAAATAAACCACCTGAATATCTGGTTGATAATGCATAATTCCCCAAGGATCTATTCTAGGGCCTCTGGTTTTTAATATTTTTATTAGTAGTCTTCACAAAGCATCCCAACAAAGTACACTCATCCAATATGCTGATTACGCCACTATCATTTCCTCATCTAGCAACTTCTCTGATCTCCTTAGGGTAACACAAAACACCTTTACTTCTATAGAACCCTGGTTAAATGACGCACAACTAATATTGAACCCCCCAAAAAAATCTAAGCTCTTGGTATTCTCTACAAAGCCACCACCCTCAAATTTTAAAATTTAGTCACTAAACAATACAGAAATTGAACTAGTGACAGCAAAATTACTGGGCATTACTATTGATAATAAACTCGCCTTCAAGCAACATATTCTCAATACAGTAAAAAAAAACTTCAGATTTGGCAAACTTTACAGACATAAACTTTATTTGGATAAGCCACCCAAAATAAAACTTAAACACCCTGCTGATCCCTTCCCTCCTATATGAAAGTCCCATTTTACTAACCTTCACACATGTCTTAGCAATAAACTGCAATCCTGCTACTGTAAAATAGCAAAGTTTACAACTGGGATGCCAAACCACAGTCATTATTGGCCATTTCAGAATTCACTTGGTTTGAATTCCCCCATTACCTATGTTATGTCCAACTTACTCTTGCCCACAAACTGATTTATAAACCCAACACCTGCCCTACACTTAATTCTATCCTACAATCGTATAGCCCAACCCCAAATCTTCGGTCTGCCAACAAACAGCTTTTAAGTATAACAATACCCAACAAAAGAGCTGGACAAAGCCTATATTCCTGTACCATTGTCAGATTATGGAATGCCCTGCCTTCCTCAATCGCTCAACTGGACTCATTAAAAACTTTCAATTCTGAACTAAAATACCATTACCTCAGTAATCATATATTTTCCTGTGCATAGAAGTCTAAGCCACCAAAAACATATACATTTGATTAACCACTTCTTTCTCCTTTCCTCTACCATGCAACTCCTCTCTCCCCCTTCCCAAGAACTTTTCTGCCTATTAACTAACATAGTCTCTTTCTATGTCCTAGGTAATGTGTAGAACTTTCTAAGTATTTAACTACTGTTTATCTGAAGCAAACTACAATTTTTGTATAAGGCTTTTTTTCTTAAAGTACTGTATGTCATGTAGTTATAGCCAATGTAATTTTTACAAAGTCTATATACATGGTCTATTTTATATTTTAAAATACTCTGGAGCTTTTCTGCCTGGGCCCCCACTGAAAATGGGTTTCTGACCCAATGGACTTTCCTGGTCAACAAATGCCAATAAATGAATAAATTATCTTGCTTTGCCATGTTTCACAAGTATAATTATTGCTATTTAATCCCACATTTGTCAGTTTCCAAGTTACTGATTTTATTCTCCGAACAGTAATAACATGAGGCAGATCATATGCTTTAAAGTCCCCTACAAGTTTAAAATTCCAAGGAAGTCCAATATTTTCAGATTTTCTTGTTCTGTCATGTTTCACAAATATACTTAGTTTTATCATCCCACATTTGTCAGTTTCCAAGTTACTAGTTTATTACTGATGTTCTTCGTGTTTCACTGTTGCAGTCATTACATTTGGGTAATCCTGCTGGCAGGTTGCCCTCAGTCGGCCTGAATTCCAAAGTCTTGGGTCCTGTGTCGGTTGCTGTTGCCCCTTCCCTGATGTCAGGTCGTCAGGGGTATAAAAGATGCAGCCAACGCCATTTTCTTCAGACTTTCTTGCCGCGTGGTGCCCGAAGCAGAAGCAGTTCGCAAGTGCCGGTTGGCCAACTCCTGAGATTTTCTTGTTTGAGTTTTAGATCCGAAGTCTTCATTAAAAGCCAAGTACCCCATTGGGGAAACTTTTTTCTTGCTCCAGGCCGATGTCAGAAAAAGTTAATAATTGTATTTCCTGTGGGAAGCAAATACCTTATAAGGACTTCATTCTTACTGTATTCCTTGCCTAGGCCCTGACCACGATGTTTCAAGTTGTCTGTTTTGTGCTAGATTTAACCAACGCACTATTAAGAGTCGGTACTGTTTTGCACTAAGCTATTTTGGGCGCAGATTAAATTATACAGTGTCATCGGATAGCCATCCGACTACCGGAGTTCACAAAAAGCGCAAAGATAAAGAAAAAGACAGGCAACTGAGGTCCAAAACCGACGAAGCTTCTCCTAAGCCAGTTGCCGGTTCGTCAGTTCTCAGTGAGACGCTTTTGCAGCCCCTGACGCCCGCTACTTTAGTCGCAGGCCGCTACCGACTCCCACGTGGAGTCAGTCAGGCCGCTGGAAACTCAAGGTATTGGAGCCTCTGAGACTATTCCCTCAGATGGGTCCGGAGCTGCTGAGCAGGCATCGGCTTCTGAGGGTGTTTTCAGACCTAAACAATTATACATTGCACCCGACTACAGCTTCAAAGGCAAAGACTAAAGCATCTTTAAAGGCAAAGAAACAAGTTCACCACCCACATGGACAGGCCTCCATGCCCAAAAAACAGATGCTCAAAATGGCCAAAGACTTAATTACCTTGATCAGGGGTTCCCAACCCCCTCCTGATGAGGCCTAGGCAAGAGACAGACTATGAATCTTCAGATCAGGTTTCCATTTCCTCAGATTCCTCTTCTGATCAGGAATATTCTCTTCCCCCTATGAGGATTCTGATGCTGAGGAGTCTATCCATTCAGCTTCTCCACCTGAGGGACTATTCCTTTGGGGAAACCTTGCATACCATGAAGGGGAGCATTTCCACTGGGAGAGCCAAGATTTTTCAGAATCTAAGAGGAGGCGTAGGGACTTCCTTCTGCTACCTCAACACAGACCTTTAGCTATTCCACCTGTGTTAGACATTGTAGATGTGTTTTCAGAGTCTAGTCTGACCCCTGACTCCTTACCTCCAACACCTGTTAAGCCTGGCAGATACTACAGGGTTCCTGACTCTCATAAATTCCTTTTCAAAAACCCTGCTGCAGACCCAGAGACTATTTCTCAGGGTCCCAAAAGGGTTAAGGCTTCCACTGCAAAAAACCCTACCCCCTCTGACAAAGATTCTAGGCCACTGGATAGATGGGGAAAAAAGATTTACATATCTGCTACCTTGGCTATAAGGGCCTTAAACTGCCAGTTTCATATGGGGAAAAAAGATTTACATATCTGCTACCTTGGCTATAAGGGCCTTAAACTGCCAGTTTCATATGCTCAAATATCAGCAATATGTCATGACACTGCTTAAACAGAAAATGTTGGTAAATTCTGAATGTGCAGAAAACAAGGAAATGCAGGATTTATTGCATGCAGCTGAACAAGTTGGAAAGCATACTTTGCAATGTGGTTTTGATTCTCTGGATGCCTCCTGCAGGGCCGCTGTTACTGGTTCTGTAATTAGGAGACATGCTTGGTTAAAGGAACAAAATCTGCCTGATCATGTCAAAGCTAAATTATTAGATGCACCATTACATAATGATACCTTGTTTGGTGTTAAGGCAGAAGAGGTGTTAAAGAAAATGGAGGACAAAGCTAAATCTATGCAAATGGTCAAAGATTTTTTACAAGTACAGCTGTTTAGGTTTAGCGGACACTAGCCTACAAAGAATTGGTCCTTTCCAATGTCAGACAGACCTCAAGGGGGCAGATCCAGACGCCCTAGAGGCAGACCCCAGCCGCAAGGTTCGTACGGGTCTAAGCAATGGGGTGCTTCCACCTCCAAAGGTGGAGAAGACAAATCACAACCATACAGGAAACAGTCCCAATGACTTCCCCCTGCCTGCACCAAGCACTTATCTACTGGCAGCACCCTCAGGGGGAAAAATAGCACTTTTTTCTCAAAATTGGCACATTATAACCCAGGACAAATGGGTTCTAGACATAGTGTCACAAGGCTACAAGTTTCACTTCCATACCCTGCCAAGGGCAAACGGTTGGCCAGACCTGCCAAAAATTCAATGGACAGAGGCTCAAAAACAAGTCTCATCCCTCATGGATATGAGGGCTATTCAACAAGTGCCACAGCAAGAGCAGGGACAAGGATTTTGCTCAAGACTGTTCTTGGTGTCCAGAAAGGACAAAGCATGGAGACCAGTACTGGACCTATCTATTCTAAACACTTTCCTGGACATACCAAAATTCAAGATGTTGACCTTGCAGCAGCTTCTGCCCATGCTGGCCAGAAAGGCTTGGCTCGTCACTTTAGACCTAAAAGAGGCATACCTGCATGTCCCAATCAGACAATCATGCAGAAGATACCTCAGGTTCAAGTCTGGTTCAAAGCATTACCAATTCTCTGCACTGCCCTTTGGCTTATCTACTGCACCCGGGATCTTCACAAAGTGCCTGGCACCAGTAATTGCTTTCTGCAGACAAAGAGTAATACCAATATATCCTTACATGGACGACTGCCTCATTCAAGCAGAGAACTAGGACATTCTACTACAGCATCTGGCGTTTGTGAAAAGACTTTTAACATGCCTAGGGTACACAGTCAGCGAAAAGAAATCAAAACTGGTACCCTTTCAAGAGATAATATTCCTGGGTGCAAGCTTAAGTACAACTGCCCCGATGGCTTATCTCACACCAGACAGACAACTGACTACCTATTTCAAGGAAATGGCAACAAAGGCCCAGTTATCTGCAAGAAAAATTCTGCAGGCTTTGGGCTTCATGGCATCCTGCATCCTACTAATTCCATATGCAAGACTGCATATGAGGAAACTCCAGTGGTACTTAAAAAGTGTCTGGACACAACATTGCCACAGCCTGGAAACCATGATTAATCTCATTCCCTGCCTGCAACAGGAGTTTCAGTGGTGGGCAAAGGCTTGCCACCAAAACAAGGGACAGCCATTCTCACTACCCCCAGCCAGGCAGAACCTAACAGATGCATCAGATTATGCCTGGGGGGCCCACATGGCAGGAAAAGGCATTCATGGCACCTGGTTCACAAATCAAATGCATCTACATATCAATCAAAAAGAGATGCTAGCTGTTCAAAATGCCCTGACAGCCTTCAAGGACTTAATTCATCCAGGACAACTACTGATAAAGACAGACAATACCACGGTCATGTGGTACATAAACAAGCAGGGGGGGGGGGCACGCAATCTTACCCCCTTGGCAGACTAGCCATGGCTTTATGGGACACAGCATTGAACTTAACATCTGCAGGCACAATTCCTGCCAGGAAAGAACAATACTCTGGCAGACTAACTAAGCAGAAACCTCATGGATCCCCACGAGTGGCACTTGGATCCACAAGTCTTCAGCATGATGATAAAGAAATGGGGATGCCCGGACATAGACCTATTTGCCTCCCCTCACAACTATCCACTAAAAAGATTCTGCACAAGGACTTATCACAGACAAGCATGGAAATTGGATGCGTCATCTTTCAACTGGAAAAACCTATCAGTATATGCCTCTCCTATATGCCTCTCCTCCACAAGGTACTCCTAAAGGTGAGACAGGAGAAACCAAAAATTATTCTGATTGCCCCAGACTGGCCCCGCCAGAACTGGTATCCGATCTTAAGGAACTTGTCTCAACGCCCAGCCTGGACCTTAGATACCTCATCTACTGTCCCAACAAAACAATCGCATTCTGCACAGCCAACTCAGGCCTCTAAACCTGGCAGCATGGCGGATATTGTAGCCATACAAAGCACACCTCTCAGTAAAGCTGTGATGGATGTCATTTTGGAAGCCAGAAGGCCTAGTACTAGAAAATTCTATGCTGGAAAATGGAAGAGATTTTGTGCTTGGAACCAAGCCCAAGGAACTGACACAGCTGTACCAAATATTCCTCAGATTTTGCAATACTTAACTGAGATGCTGGACAAAGGCCTATCTTTTTCATCAATTAAAATTCATGCCTGTGCCATTTCGGCTCATTACAATACAGAGCCACCACTCTTTTTCTCATCCTTTATTAAGGCAGTACCTCAGAGGAGCCAAGAATTTAAGGCCTCCAAGGAGATCGCCAATGCCTGCATGGGGACCTCAATTATGTCTTGGAAAAACTCACCCTACCTCCTTTTGAGCCAGCTGCTACTGCGGATATAAAGTTTTTATCTTGGAAAACAGCTCTGCTTCTAGCAATAACTTCTGCAAGATGAGTGTCAGAGCTACAGGCTCTCGTGGCTGTGGAACCTTTTATCATTTTTTATCCAGACAGGGACTCTGAGGACAAACCCTACATTTATGCCTAAGGTAGTGTCCAGTGTAGCCCTTAACCAAACTATTTATTTGCCAACTTTTTATCCAAATCCACAGAATAAGGGGGAGAAAATTCTGCATTCTTTGGATGTGCACAGACAACTTTGATTCTATTTGGACAAAACTAAAGTTTTCAGAAAGACAGAACAATTACTAGTGGCATATGCTGCAGGATCACAAGGAAAGGCCATCTCCAAGCAGACTATTTCAAAGTGGATAGGTCACTGCATTTGTTTCTGCTACTCTCAGCATGGCAAGCCAGTGCTTAAGGGCATTAGGCCACATTCAACCAGAGCTGCAGCCACCTCTGCAGCCTTTCTCAGGGGAGTACCAACCAAAGACATTTTAGAGGCTGCTACTTGGAGTTCAGTGCACACCTTTACAAGGCATTACAATCTGCCATTTTACTCTAAATCCAGAGCAGGCTTTGCCACTGCAGTTCTGCAGGGCCTCATAGCCGCTCCTAATGTTGTTTAGCTCCAGCCCCCCAACCATAGCTTTGGGACTCTACCCAAATGTAATGACTGCAACAGTGAAACACGAAGAACATAGTACAGTTGTGGACACTTACCATAAATGTAGATGTGTGAGTGTATTCACTGTTGCAATCCAAGTTACCCACCCGCCATCCACCTTATTTCGGCTGGAACTTATCTTTACTTCTCTGATCTATACAACCTATGTGGTTTATCTGCTTGTAGAGGAAGGTAAAGTTTATTTTGGTACAAGTATGTTTTATATATATGTCTAGTCTGCCCTTTTGGGGGCACCTGACATCTGGAGCAAGAAAAACTGAAGAAAATGGCGTTGGCTGCATCTTTTATTATACCCCTGACGACCGACGTCAGGGAAGGGGCGACAGCAACCGACGCAAGACACAAGACTTTGAAATTCAGGCCGACTGAGGGCAATGTGCCAGCAGGATTTCCCAAATGTAATGACTGCAACAGTGAATACACTCGAACATCTACATTTATGGTAAGTGTACACAACTGTACTTTCATCTCCAGCTCCCAAATCTGGTCTCTATTTCATTTCCAGTGTATTCTCTGTTGTTGTAGCCAACTCTTACATTTTCTTCCTTCTCTCAGGCATTTTCCTTTGAAACCGTGGAAAGGATTTCATGGGCTCTGTCTGTAGTCCTTGTCACCAGAAGAACATGAAGCAAAACCACCTCCTGTTTCACAGCTCACCTTTTGTTGGACAAACTTTTGTATTTCCTCCTTAGCATCAAAATCATTTTTTGATGCATGGACTGCATCAAAGAATTATTTTGTCCCTCCAACAGCAAAACACTTTGAAGATTGCTGGGTTCAGCAGTTTTCATCTCACGCCTGCTTCTCGACATTCCCTATACAGGGGATATATTTACTGCTCTTCTGCCTGGTGTGTAATAAGTAGTCATTCTCCACAAACACTCTACTGTCTCTGACTTAGTACTTTGCCCTTCTGCCACAGTTTTGTCAGAATCATCTCCTTCTGCTGATAAGACTGCATCTTTTCTATTAAAGGTCTAGGTTGTTTTCTAGTAACCAGATTTGGAGCATACACACGATGTGCCATTTCAGTTAACAATCCATGTTGTGGAATACCAGTCCAGTTGCTTATTTGTGCTTTCATAAAATTAATAGTATGTTCCTTCCAGCTTCTCTGGTATAGCATTAAGTCTCAGATTTTCCCCACATGCTCTGTCCTCCAATTCTATTATTTTTTGAAACATCTCTTGTACAGTCTCAT
>NC_056750.1:588438659-588468659 GCF_019279795.1 Protopterus annectens
CATTATACATCACATATGTCCTTTTTTTTATAACTCTCATTAGTCCATCAGATAAGTTGCTCAATTCTTGCCTTCCCTTAAACCTCACTCCTCCTCCACAGTTTCCATTTATTTGTATGTAATTCGTTCCTGACCTTTTCTACTGATCCCACTTCCAGTTATTGTAGGTCTGTTATTATAATCAGTGCTTCAGATACAGTTTCCATTTTCTAATAACTACCTTTTTGCCAACCACCAGAGTTAAACTTAACAAGGCCTTAATAAATCATTGCTATTCAGATCCTCTGTGCCAGCTCAAAAAGAATAATTTCCTTGGTTGCATCCATTAGCTTACTTAATATTTCTGACATAATATTTTGTAGAGAATTTTAAACTCTGCCAACTCATTACACTCCCAAAACATGTTTCCATTTACATTTCTCTTCCCCATCACACCTCAAACATTTGCCATCTACCTGAGGAAGAATTATTTGAGTCTGCTTGGGGTATAAAAATAACTATGCAAACAATGCCAAGCAAAAATCCTAAAGTTTTCTAGGCTTTGATGCATACGTGAGTTCTCTTGTCATTTGCTTATCCAGATGTTCTTCGTTTTCCATTGCTGCAGTCCTTACTATTGGGTATAGTCCGCATCCAGTCGGCCCGAATACCAGAGTATAAGGCTGACATCGGTCAGGGCGCATTAGACTGACGTCAGTACGTCAGGGTACTAATGCGCATGACCGGCGTCATATCCTTAGTCTTTTTTGCCGCGTGGTCCGATGCAGAAGCAGTTTTGCGAGTGCAGGTTGGCGTTCTGAAATATTTCCGAAACCGGAGTTTCAGACCGAATCAGAGTTGGCTAAGTACCCGTTGGGAACATTTTGGTTTTTCTTGCCTCAGTATTTAACCGGATGTCAGAAAAAGTGAATAACTGTATTTCTTGTGGGAAACAAATACCTCATAGGGATTACCATACATTGTGTATACCTTGTTTAGGGCCTGAGCACGACGTTGTTGGTTGCCGCTCTTGTGCTAGGTTTAACAAACGCACTATTAAGAGGAGGTTCGACTGTGCCAGATTAGTGTTTGGGAAACGTTGCAATTATAAAATGCCGTCGGATGCTCCGACTCCCGCTTCGTCCAAGAAGCGCAAGGACAAAACAGCGAAGCCTAGGGTTGATGAACCGGCAGTCCCGGACGTCGGTTCTTTAGGAGGCTCAGTGGAGCCTGAGGTTTTGCCAGGAGTTTGACAGTTTTGAACAGGGTTCAGGGGCTTCTGAGTCTTCTGCGGAAGATTTGCAGGAGTATCCTCATTATTCTGATTCTGATGTGGATGATGCCACTCCTTCGGCTTCTCCTCCTGAGGATTTTTCATTTTCAGAGACTCTGCATTCCATGAGGGAGCACTTTAAATGGGAAGGCCAGGATTACTCTGATTCCAGGAAGAGGCTTAGGGAATTCTTGTTTTTACCCCAGCATAGGCCCTTAGCTATACCTCCTGTGTTAAATGTGGTGGAAGATGTTTTTGCTGAGGCTTCCCTGAACCCTGATTCTTTGCCTCCTGCTCCTGTTAAACCTGATAGGTACTATAGGGTGCCCGAAGCTCATAAGTATTTGTTTAAGAGTCCTAGGGCGGACCCAGAAACTGTTTCTCAGGGGCCTAAAGGTGTTAAGGCCTCTGTGGTTAGAAATCCTGTTCCCACTGACAAAGAGGCAAGGGCGTTGGATAGGTGGGGTAAGAAAGTGTATACTTCTTCCACTCTAGCCATGAGAGCGTTGAATTGTCAGTTTCACATGCTGAAATATCAAAATTATCTCCTTTCACAATTGAAATCTAAGGTGGATGCTTTGGCGGAAGGTATTGATTGTAAAGAATTGCTGGATTTAGTTTATGTGTCTGAACAAGTGGGCAAGCATTCTTTGCAATGTGGTTTTGATGCTGTGCAGGCCTCCTCGAGGGTGGCTGCCACTAGTTCTGTTCTTCGCAGGCATGCCTGGTTGAGGGATCAAAATTTGGCTGAGCATGTTAAGACAAGGATTTTGGATGCTCCTTTACAGTCTGATGTGTTGTTTGGTTCACCTGCTTCTTTATGATTTGCCAGCCTCCCTTACCTCTGCTTTGGGATTCTACCCAATAGTAAGGACTGCAGCAATGGAAAACGAAGAACATAGTACAGTTTTGTACCTACCATAAATGTAGATGTTCGAGGATTCCATTGCTGCAGTCCAATTTACCCTCCCTCCTTCCCCTCTGTGTTTAGGGGTGGTTGTGTAGGTGAGTTTACATGCTTATATTTTTGTATATATTGTTCATGTTTTGGTGCAGGTATTTTGGGCCTTGTCTTTTTAGGGTCTTCTGACATCTGGGGCAAGAAAAGACTGAGGATATGACGCCGGTCATGCGCATTAGTACCCTGACGTACTGACGTCAGTCTAATGCGCCCTGACCGACGTCAGCCTTATACTCTGGTATTCGGGCCGACTGGATGCGGACTATACCCAATAGTAAGGACTGCAGCAATGGAATCCTCGAACATCTACATTTATGGTAGGTACAAAACTGTACTTTTCTCTTCCCAGTCTTTTCTAACTTCCTCTGATAGATTCCTATAGTTTGCAGTATTTTATATGCCATACTAATTATCGCTTTTTTAACAGCAGATTGTCTTCTAGATTCAATTAAAACTGTGCCAGAGTAGGTATTTCACTTAGGATTTCAGTCCCTTTCTCTCTGCTTATATTCTGATGTCAGTCCCTTGTAGGGAAGGCAGTCTGTAGTCTGCAGTCCAAATGTCTTCTTGTCCTCTTGTCATTCTGTTCTTTCCTCTCTCTAGATATTTGCTCCCAGTACCTTGCTTCCTTTGCCAGTTTTCTCCAGTAAATTCCAGCCCCTTCTTGTCTAGACTGGGCAATCCTAATTGCAGTATTCCCTATTTGCAAAATCTCCTTTCTCCATTCTTGTTAGCTGCTGCTTCATGAATATAGTATGTATGGCTGTTCTCCTTAAGGATCTGCATCCAAAACCTCACTGTTCCCTCATTTCTTGAATTTCCCCTGTTTTATCACCATCCCTTTTCACCTTGAATTATAGCTTTCTGCTTGTGGTATATATGTCGTCACCCTTAATTCTGTAACTCTAAAGTACCATTTCAAATCTGGTAATCCTAAACCACTTTGTTCTATTGAAAAGATCATCTTATCCCACTTGACCCTTGCCCTCTTCCTTTCCCAGACAAATTCCTTTAACTCTATTAATTATTCTCCACAACTTCTCCTCTGGTTGATAGATATATACCTGACCTTGTATGTAAAACTAAAGGAGCTAAAAACATTTTCACTGTTTGTATTCTGCTATCCATATCAGTAACCCAGAGCTTCCAGTTTCTCAGTTTTTGTATTAACTTTTTAGTCTCTTCCCACGTATCCTTAGCTTCCGTAACAGAAGCCGTGTAATCCTTACTCAGAATTACTTAATTTTAGCATATCTCCATAAATATGGGTATTGCTTAACCGATGTTTATGCAAGCAGACTTCTTGATCCTCTCCTTGCTCATTTTCTAAGCTTCAGTACCTTTGTATGCTTTGGATCTTCTGGTAATGGGGAACTCCAACTACTTTGTCACTCAGGAGAGTACATTCTGCTCTTGGGTATACGTAATGCTCATGACTCAACATATTGACAACCTGCCAAACCAAAGTCATCTAAATTCTTCTTGGTTCCAAGTAACATCTAGTTGAGGACCATGCAGCTCAAAAGAAAAAAAAAGTAAACCTGTTTTGCTCACCTGTCTGGGAGGCTGTACATTGTATCCTCTGCTACTTAAATGTGATCTGTATCTGTATACTTTGTGCATGTATACACCAATGTACCACAAGTAAAAAAACGCAATCTGTACATTGTAAAACCAATCATTCTCCATCTAAAGGAAGCATAAAATAAAAATGTAATCTTAAATAGCTTTACATACACACACGCACTCAAATACACATCTAGCCTGCTGAATCCAAATGGTATGAAGTGCCGTACTGAGTAAGATGGGAATATGATAAAACGGGGCTTACAATTATGGTTATGCTTCTGGTATATGCAGCAAGACCAGTGAGAGTTCACAGTGGATATATTCATCATCTCATGGCAACTGAAATAGCTTTAAGCTTTTCCACTGCTCCCATGGCTCTGTGCCTTGTTTATTTCAGATCTCTGGCAATACAATCACAGTGGATATATTCATCATCTCATGGCAACTGAAATAGCTTTAAGCTTTTCCACTGCTCCCATGGCTCTGTGTCTTATTTCTTTCAGATCTCTGGCAGTACAAGAAACTCATCTGGTGTTAGCCAATAACATTTTCCTTATCTGGACAATATGGGCTCCACTTCAGGTCTTTATTTTTTTACTGTTGACTTTCTATGTCATAGATAATCTGGAGGAATAGTTAAAGATGATTAAAGCCACCAGAAAACTGGAGTGACCTACTGTGCAGTGTGGAAGAAATTTACCATTGGGGGTGGCATGGTATCCTTCACCACCCTTCTCATTGAGTTTGCAGGCAGCTATGACCCATGCCAGACACTTGTGTAGGCCATAATTAGTTCACAGTCATTGTACTTGTCACCTGCTTCTGACAGTCTTGACCTTGTAGAGACCAGGTTGTGTCCTAGCATGAGCTTGATTGCTTAAGTATTTTTAAAAAGTTTATGCACCTCCATCTGCCTTTGAAGAACCTTCCCTGCCATGTGATCTGAACTTCTCAGTTGACGGCTTGACTATTCCCCAGTTGAAACTGCTGGTGGCTGAGGGATAAGTTCTTTGGCTCACATCTCTAGGGTGTGGGTTTCAGTCCTGGCTTCTAGTCATTACGTGGAGTATATATGTTCTGTCCATGTCTGCATGTGTTTTCTATGACACTGATGCATCTGAGTATGAAGATATGCAACCCCTTTCTGCTTATGAGGATTCTCATGCAGAAGAATCCATCCTTTCAGCCTCTTCACCCGAGGACTTTTCCTTTGGGGAAACCCTACATACTTTAAGGGAGCATTTCCAGTGGGAATGTCAGGACTATCCTCCGTCTAAAAAGAGACTCTGGGAATTCTTAGATCTACCATAGCACAGACCTCTGGCCATTCCTCCTGTCCTGGATGTGGATGATGTTTTTATGGAATCCAGTCTTACTCCTGGCACCTTCCGTCCTGCTCCCAGAAAACCTGACAGAGATTATAGAATCCCTGACTCTCACAAATTTCTTTTCAAAAATCCTACTGCTGACCCCGAGGTCATCTCCCAAGGATCTAAAGGAATCAAAGAAACTTCATCTAAGACTCTCACCCCCTCAGATAGGGATTCTCGAGCATTAGACAGGTTGGGTAAAAAAGTATACACCTCTGCTAGTCTTGCTATTAGAGCATTAAATTGGCAGTTCCACATGCTAAAATATCAGCAACATACCATGGAACTCCTCAAACAAAAAATATCTTCTTTTCCTGCTTGTGCAGAAAATAGAGTTACAAGAGTTAATGCATTCTGCAAGTCAAGTAACTAAGCACACCTTACAGTGTGGTTTTGGCACCCTAGAAGCATCTTGCAGGGCAGCAGTCATCGGTTCTGTCATTAGAAGGTATGCTTGGCTTAAGGAACAGACCTTGCCAGACCATGTTAAATCCAAATTATTGGATGCACCCTTGAACAAAGACAACTTATTTGGCACCAAGGCAGAAGAGGTCTTGAAAAAGATGGAAGAAAAAGCTAAATCTGTGTAGACCGTTAGACTTCTTATAGGTCCGGCCACCGAGGTTCAGTAGGCATTACCCTTCCAAACACTGGTCCTTTCCTGCCCAGCTTAGCCCAGACCCAGGGGTTGCAGAGATCTAAGCAATGGAGTTCCTCCTCTTCAAAAACAGGGAGTGCAAAGCCAACCCCTTATGGTAAGAACTCGCAATGACTTTACACTTCCACTCCCTCCCTCTACCCACCTACTCGTGCCCCTAGGAGGAAAACTGTCCTTCCATGCAGGCAATTGGCCACCATTACCAACAACTGCTGGGTCCTCAAAATAGTGTCCCAGGGATACACATTTTATTTCCACACTCTGCCAACCCCAAAAGGGTTCCCAGATCTTCCTCCAAACCAGTGGGCAGTGGCCAAAAAGCAAGTCTTTTCCCTGCTCTCCATGAGGGCAATAGAGCATGTTCCTGCATAACAGATAGGCCAAGGTTTCTACTCCAGATTCTTCTTGGTACTCAGAAAAGAGGGTACATGGTGCTTCATCCTCTATCCATTCTAAACACTTATCTGGTGATACCAAAATTCAAAATGCTCACCCTCCAGCAGCTTCTACCTATGCTTTCCAAGGATGCTTGGTTAGCCACCCTAGACCTAAAAGAGGCCTTACCTACACATCCCAATCAGGGAATCATGCAAGAAATACCTATGTTTCAGGGCAGGATCTATGCACTTTCAGTTATCTGCGCTTCCCTTTGGCTTTTCTACTGCTCCCAGAGTTTTCACAAAATGTCTGGCTCCTGCCATTGCTTTTCGCAGACAAAGAAATATTCAAATTTACCCATACTTAGACGACTGCCTGATTCAGGCAGACAGTCAAGAAAAGCTGCTACAGCACCTGACCTTTGTAAAGAACCTGCTGACCTCCCTAGGGTATACTATCAACAAAAAGAAATCAAAATAGTCCACACACAAAAATTTGTATTCCTGGGAGCAAGCCTGGACATGGCATCCCGGATTGCATTCCTTACTCCAGAAAAACAAGCCTACCTGAAAGGATACTTTGCTCAACTAGCCAGCAGAACCCAGTTATCCGCAAGGAAAATCCTGCAAGCTCTAGGCTTCATGGCCTCTTGCATTCTTCTCATTCCATATGCCAGACTGCATATGAGGAAACTACAATGGTACCTAAAAAGCCTATGGTATCAGCACTCTCTAGACCTGGAAACTCTTATCCCAGTGATACCTTGTCTAAGGAAAGATTTTCTTTGGCGGGAAGCAGCATGCAGCCACAACAAGGGACTTCCCTTCTCACAACCCCACGCCGCCCAGACCCTCACCACAGATGCATCAGACTATGCCTGGGGTGCTCACCTGGACGGCAGGTGCATTCAGGGCCATTGGAGACCAAATCAAATACATCTGCACATCAACCAAAAATAAATGTTAGCTGTTCAGCATGCCCTGACAGCCTTGAGACCCCTATTGTCTCCGGGGCCTCCACTGATCAAAACAGACAACACTACAGTGATGTGGTATATCAACAAGCAGGGAGGGACTCTCTCTTATCCTTTCTGCAGGCTTGCCATGACCCTTTGGCTTCAGCCATGCAACTACACCTGTTAGCACAATTCCTGCCAGGCACTCTAAACTCTCTGGCAGACAACTTAAGCAGAAACCTGCTAGACCCACACTAGTGACAGCTAGACCTCAGAACCTTCACCCTTGTAACCCAGAAATGGGGCCCCCCGAAAGTCTGCCTCTTTGCCTCCCACTCCAATCAGGTCGGCAAATTCTGCACCAAGAAAACCTCACAGCAAGGCCTGGAAAGTGGATGTTCTATCCTTCCAGTGGGTAAACCTCTCGGTCTATGCATTTCCCCCCTCTACCACTCATTTCAAGGGTACTGCTCAAAATAAGAAAGGAAAAACTGAGGGCAATCCTGATTTGCCCCAGACTGGCCATGCCAGCACTGGTACCCACTGCTGCACAACCTGATACCCCTGCCACCATGGCACCTACCACAGATCCCAACACTCCTGACCCAGAGGAATGGAGAATTCATGCATCCCCAATTGCAGACCCTCAACTTGGCAGCCTGACTTTATTCCCTGACCTCTCCTCAAGCTGCCAGCCTAAGCAAACAAGTTCTAGATGTTGTACATGAGGCCAGGTGCCTCAGCACTAGAAAATCTTATGCTGAGAAGTGGGAAAGGTTTTGCACCTGCATCCAGGCTAAGGGAGCCATAACGGCACAGCCCTCCCTACCTCTCATCCTGGATTACCTGGCAGATGTACTGCATGGGGGTCTATCCTTCTCTTCTATTAAAATTCATGCCTCAGCCATCTCTGCTCATTTCAGCACAGAGCCACCACTATTCTCACACCCTCTCATCAAACAGTTCCTAAGAGGGGCTAACAACTTAAGGCCACCCAGAAGAGCTCCTACCCCAGCTTGGGACTTTAACTTTTATGTTGGAAAAGCTCACTCTGCCCCCCCCCCCCTTTGAACCTGCAGCTTCAGCAGAGTTAAAATTTCTCTCTTGGAAGACCGCCTTGCTTCTGGCCATCACTTCAGCTAGAAGAGTATCAGAACTACGAGCACTTATGGCTGTGGAGCCCTTCATCGTTTTCCATGCTGACAGGGTCTCCCTCAGGACTAACCCATCCTTCATGCCTAAAGTGGTGTCCAGTGTGGCTCTCAACCAATCCATTCATTTGCCCACCTTTTTCCCTAACCCACAAAACAAGGGGGAAAGGATTCTGCATTCTCTAGATGTGCACAGACAGCTCAGATTCTACCTGAATAGGACTAAATCTTTAAGAAAAACTAATCAGTTGCTAGTCAGCTTCGCTGCAGGAGCAGAGGGCAAGGCCATATGCAAACAGTCTGCAAATGGATAGCACACTGCATCCATTTATGCTGAAAACAGCACAGGAAACCACCCCCAAATGGGGTCAGGACACATTCCTCCAGAGCAACCTCCAGCTCTGCAGCTTTTCTCAGAGGGGTCCCCACCAGGAACATCCTGGGGGCTGCAACATGGACATCTGTTCATACCTTCAAGTATTACCACCTGTCTATCTTCTCCAAATCCAGGGCAGGCTTTGCCACTGCAGTCTTGCAGGGCATCCTAGCCAGCCACCAGGCTTCTTGACTGCCTCCATCCTTTTCTTCAGCTTTGGGAATCAACCCACATGTGATGACTGCAACAGTGAAACACGAAGAACATAGTACAGTTGTGTACACTTACCATAAATGTAGATGTTAGAGTGTATTCACTGTTGCAGTCCTGGTTTCCCTTCCTCCATCCCCCTTGTCTCTCTCTCTCCTTACAAGGAAATGTTTGTATTTACTCTCTACTGGTGTTCTTCCACCATAGCCTAGCTCCCTATTGGGGGCTGCTGACAGGGCAAGAAAAACTGATGTAATGGTGTCTGCTGCCTGTTTTCATACCACCGATGACCTGACATCAATCCTGGAGTGACAGCAACTGACGCAGAAATACTAAGCCTCTGGTATTCGGGCCGACTGAGGGCTACATCTGGCAGGATAACCCAAATGTGATGACTGCAACAGTGAATACACACTAACATCTACATTTATGGTAAGTGTACACAACTGTACTTTCTGTCCATATCTGCATGTGTTTTCTATAGATCTAGTTTATATTGAATTTTTAAAATGTCAAACTTCATATGGTCTGGACCAGATGATTGCCATTTAAAAAAAAATTGAAATACAAGTGATCATCAAATAGTGTTTGTGAGGGTGGTAAGCCCCCCTGCACCCCACACCCTATGTTAATTATATAGTCCATGTGAGAGATTGCACTACAGTGGGGAAAAGGGAAAATTCCCCAATCCCCACTGTACTGTGATCTGAGTATAAATATTTTGAGTTTTTTTAAAACGTTTATTATATGGTCTCGACTACATGAGGTTTGATATTTTTAAAAGTAGGTGATGTAAAACAGACCCATTTTCTTTGGCTCCTCTGGTTTCCATCCAGTTCTGCAAAAGTGCCTTGCTACTTGTAGCACATATTGCATTCTCGATCACAGTTTATCCAAGTAATGTTCTGTAAATGTATCTCTGCCTACTTAATCTGTTGTGGGGATTTTTCTCCCTTTGTAATTAATTCACTTATCAGCTGTTGTAAAATGTCTTTGTGTGTTTTGTGGAGCCTTTCTCCCCAGCTCATTGCAAAATATTTATTCTGTTGCAGGTCCTTTCTTCCCTTAGTATATAATTATTAATCAACTACTGTTTAAATGTTTTTGAATCTGTTGTGTAGCTTTTCTCTCCAGGCCTCTGCTGAAAATGGGCCACTGGCTCAGCTGGACTGTCCAGGTTACTAAAGGAAAAAATAAAAAATAAGAAATAAATAAAACTTTCCAGAAACATGCAAGTTGATTGGCTACCCTAAAATGTATATATTGTATTTGCTTTCTGTGCAGCTTGGGTCATGGCTCATAATGACCTGTTATTAGTTAATAAATTACTCTGGGCTCTAGCACCCCAAGAAGAGGAGGAAATAGGTGGAGTTAAAGAAGAATGGCAGTGCCTAAATAGCATGTGTTAGGACTACAGAAAAGATGTATGGTCAAGCCAGGTATGGAAATAAGGTACATAAGGAAAGCTGGTGGTGGAATGCAGAAGTCCAGGAAATCATCAGAAGAAAGAGTGCAGGAAGAAGTGGGAGATAGAAAAGACTGACCAGGCTAGGAAGGACTACTGGTTGGCTAGTAAAGAAACTAAGAAACAAGTTGCAATAGCAAAGAACAGGGCATTGGAGGCACTGTACCAACTTCTGGAAAGTGACTCTGTAAGGGGCACAAAGAAAATATATCAGGTTGCAAGGCAAAGACAGAAAGGTAAAGAAGATAGTCAGATACCCTTCATAAGGGATGCCAGCAACAACCTGCTCACCAGTCCAGAGGACATCAAAGGCAGATGGAAGAAGTATTTCCAGCAGCTTCTGAATGAAGAAAACCCCACAGAAACTGTACTGCCCCAGAAACAGCCTATGATTAGAGAAGTAGAGGAGCCTACCCTAGAAGAAGTAAGAACAGCACTAAGGAAGATGGCCTGGGGAAACAGCAGGCTCAGAGGAGGTCACAGCAGATATGATAAAGTTGCTGGGTGAGATGGAGGCGAAATGGTTCATGAGGTTACTAATAGCCGTGTGGAAAGAAAGGCATATCCCAGATGACTGGAGAATAAGCATACTCTTGCCAGTGTACAAGAACAAAGGGGACATCCAGAACTGTGGGCAGTACAGAGGTGTCAAACTCCTATCACATTGCATGAATGTTCTGGAGAGGGTGATTGATAAATGGATACCAGAGTAGCAGAATGTAATATGGGAGATGAGCAGTTTGGATCCAGATCAGGATGCAGCACATGATGTTTGCACTGAGACAGGTACTTGACAAGAAGCTAGAGATGAGGAGAGAGTCCAACTGGGCATTTCTAGACTTGAAGTATATGACAAGGTCCCAAGAAAGCTGATCTGGGTGGTACTGCAGTGGTTTGACGTCCCAGAAACATTGGTAGAATTAGTGCAGGCTATGTACAAGGAACCAATGACTCAAGTACAAACAGTGTTTGGTCTCAGAGGGATTCCCAGTGGGAGTGGGTGTACATCAAAGTTCAGCTCTGAGCCCACTGCTGTTCATACTGATGATGGACTACATTAGCAAACAGGTTGGAGGGGACAGATCAACAAAGCTGCTGTATGCAGATGATGTCAGTACAGGCAGATTGAGCTAGAACTTCAGCAAAGGATAGGAGAATGGAATGCAAATCTGACTGCACATGGGATGAAACTAAGCACAGATAAGACTGTGGTAATGGCAGCGAATTGGGGAAATCAGAAGAAGCTGAGAATAGAGATAGGAGGGAAGATAGTGAAACAGGTAAACAGCTTTCAAGCATCTGGGAAGGGGGAGTTGAGGAGAAGGGTAGTCTGAATGAAGAGGTCAAAGCTAGAATGAGAGGGGCTGCAGCCAACTGGCATAGAGTATCAGGTGTAGTCTGACAGAAGAATGCCAAAGAAGCTGAAAAGTAAGATGTACAAGACAGTGGTGCGACCAGTACTACTGTGTGGTACAGAAACCTGGGCAGTAAAGGCAGAACAGTTGAAGCTAGAGGTGATGGAAATGAACTGCCTGAGAAAGGTGGTAGGATGCACACTGTGTGGGACAGATGAAGAAATGAGGACGTAAGAGCAGAAGCCAAAGTAGCTGTAATTGCAGAAAAGATCAAAGAGAACAGATTACGGTGGTTTGGGCGCATGTGTAGAAAAGCAAAAGACAATCTGGTGATGAAGATTTGGGACAGACAGGAAGAAAAGAGGAAGTGAAGACGTCCAGCAAAGCGGTGGATGGATTGTGTGAAAGAAGATCTGCACCAGTCAGGCATGAGTGTTGAAGGCAGGAGTGTTCATAGGTTCATACTAGGCTATCTGCCCTGGGGCAATTATAAGCCTAGCCCGATTCTGTATGGCTTACGCCACCCGTTGATTTGAGTATACTGTGCCCTTTTTAAGGTTTAGTTTACTGTGCCTCTGTCTAATAGTGACACGGGAGTAATCCCTGGGACAAACCTACGATCCCCCATCCACCTATCGAGATTCTTCTTGGAGATTCAGTGAGGTGCTCTGCCTCACATGAACTGGAATTCTATTCCAGAACGAAGGGAGCCTCTGGGTTATGAACCTGTCCCTTCCGCAAGTTCTTTTTATTTCTGTGCTGAGGTTCAAGTCCCTTGAGTGTGTGGCTCTAAGGGATTTAGATTTACTGAGGTGGAGCATGTCCATTAATTCTGGATTTGACATAGCTTTGTATGTCAGGCATAGATCGCCTCGAAGTAGGCGGTATGCAACTGAGTAGAGCTGGAGTTTTTTTAACCGAGCAGCATATGGCATCTGTTTGAGACCCTTGATCCTCTTGGTGAGATACTTTTGGGGTCTTTCTAATTGCTGCAGGTATCGGGTAAGGTACATCCCAAAAGGGGCATTATATGCTATGATGGGCCTGATGAGGGATAAATAAAGGGGCACGATTACCTCTCTTGATCTAGATGTGAAACCCTTTGTGATGAGATGGGCTATGTAGAAGGTCTTTCTAACCACTTTGGCAATGTGGTTTTCAAAGGAGAGATTGCCATCAACTTGGGTCCCCAGGTCCGTAATAACTTTCTCTGTACTTAATGGGTTTCCGCCTGTGTGGTAATTTGTGGGCACATTGTTTTTGCCAAAGGGTATGACTATACATTTTTTGGCATTTAGCTTTAAACCATGGCGCTGGCACCAGTTATCTGTCTCTGTGAGACCGTTTTGAAGGATGTTTGTGTCAGCTGGAGAGTCGATTATGGCACCCATTTTGCAGTCGTCTGCGAACTTGGTGAGCCATAGTCCTCCCACGTTTGCCTGTACCTCGGAAAAGTATATACTGAACAAGAGTGGTCCCAGGACAGAACCCTGTGGGATGCCACTTGTGACCGGTTTAGAGTCTGACATGGCTCCAGAACTCTCACTCTGTGGGTTCTGTCTTTGAGCCAGTTTGCGACCCATCTTGTGACATAGGGGTTTATATTTAAGCTGGATAGCTTATCTATGATGCCCGAGTGGGGTATTGTGTCAAATGCCTTTGCAAGGTCCAGATAGGCTGTGTGGACTACCTTCCCTTCATCTATGGCTTTGGTGACTGTTTCGAAGAAGTCAGCCAGGTTCAAAAGGCAGGATCTGCCCTTGACAAAGCCGAACTGGGTAGGATCTAGTGTCTGTAGGTCCCCAATGTCTTTGTTTATGAGCTCCATGATGATTGTCTCCATAGCCTTGCAGACTAAGCTAGTCAGGCTTATGGGGCGATAGTTTCCAGGGTCCGTAGAGGCTCCACCTTTGTGGAGTGGGACCACTGTTGCTGTACGCCATTCTGTGGGCACATATCCTGTAGTGAGGCTGAGATTGTATAGCTGTTTTATTTGAGGGATTAGTTCCTCTTGGAGTTCATGTAGGATGCAACCTGGGACACCATCTGGTCCCATGGAAGCAGTGTTTTTTGCTTTGGAGAGGGCAGCCTTCACCTGAGCATCAGAGATGTTTGGGAGGCAGCCCTCTGCCGGGATAGATACTTGCTCTTTTGGGGGGGAGGGGATGGAGAAGTTTGCACTGAACCTGTCTGCCAGGATATTGGCGATGTCTGTGGGTTCAGTGTACTTTTTGTCGTTTAGAATCAACTCAGAACAATTCTGGGAGTTGCATTCCAGGTTCCTAACATAACTGAAAAAAGCCTTATGATTGTCTTTGGTGTCCTGTGCAATTATTCTCTCGAAGCTGGCCTTGGAGTATTTTATGAGGGATCGTAATTTTTTGCTAGTACTGATAAGAGATGCCTTCCCTATTAGGGATTTTGCTCTATCATGTAGTAGCTTCCCCCTTCTGTTGTACAGTTTATTTATGGCAGGGGTCCACCAGACTGGACGCCTGCCTTTGGATGATTGGGTCTTGGTTTTGTTTGGGATAGCATGATCCATGCATTCCTGGAGATGTCCATAGAATGCGTTTATATAGGATTCTGCAGTTTGGGCCGTAGTTTCCACTGGCCCTGGGGCCTTGAAGGATTCCACTTGGGTTTTGAGAAGTGAGAAGTTCGCTTTTGAGAAGTTTTTCACTGTGGTTTTCTGGGCTGGGGTTGGGGTTGGGATGTGGACATCCAGTGAAATTAATTTATGGTCTGATGTTACCAATGAGGGATATACTTCTGATGTGGAGCATAGAGTCCCCATGTTGGTAATGATCAGGTCTAGTATGTTGTCCCCTCTTGTGGGAGTGGTGACTAGTTGTTCCATAGCATTTGAGTTTATAATTTCCAGGAACCTTTGGGCTAAGGTGCTGGGGCTTGAGTAGTGCTCCCAGTCAATGTTTGGGTAGTTGAAGTCGCCCAATATAATGGTATTCGGAGAGATCTTCATGTTCTCCAATGTTTTCAGGAAAGCCGAGTGGGATTCCTGACTTTGAGAGGGTGGTCTGTAGGATGCTATAAACCAAAAAGCAGTCTTGCCCACTGTTAGTTGCACATGGATGGTCTCTGATACTTTGTGCAATGCCACTAACCTGGAGGTGTGGATATCCTTGATAAATATGGAAACTCCCCCTCCATTTGTGGTTCAGTCTGGGTTTTGGGGCCGAAAAGCATGATATGAGGTATAACCTGGTAGTGCTGGGGTGCTCTCTGGAGCCTTGAACCAGGTTTCTGTCACTGCACAGATATCTATGTTCTCCATACTGAGGAGAGCTTTGAGTGCGTGCATCTTGAGGTTAAGACTTCTGGCATTAAGCAGCATTACCCTTAGTTTCTTGTTCCTTGTGCTGTCTGTGGGAGTGGGTTTGACTTTTGAGCCTTGCCTAAAAAAGGCACTATGGGGGTGGCAAGAGCCTTTGCCAATATCCAAAAGCCCAGTGGTGACAGGTGCAAGCCGTCCCTAGCGAAGCAACGTGGCTTGTCGAGCATGTCATCCCAGGCTGACAGACACTGGATCCCCTTTGAATGACACCAAAATTTTAGCCAATTGTTAAAATCGATCATTTTGTCTTTGTACTGTGGCATCATTCTAGGTGAGGGTAAGATGCTGCTCAATGTCAGGGTCATACCAGCCTGGGCTACATGATCAGAGAGCTCCTCTATGCCTCTTTTCATGTAGTCCAGGGAGGTACATCTCAGGTCATTCACACCAGCATGTACAATTACGGAGTCATATTTGTATTTGCTTTGGAGTGACCTGAGTGCTTGCGTTATGTGGCGGATCCTAGCACCCGACAGGCAGCTCACCGTGACCTTCTCTTTATTCAGCCTGGTGAGCGGGACGTCAGTGTGTCTGACAATAGAGTTACCTATTACAAGAGTATCAGGTGTGTTATTCAGCCTTAAGGGCTGTGGCTGCTTGGCACACTGACTTTGTTGGCTATGTTTTGTGCGTGTTTTGTTTTGAGGTAGCGTTTGCTTGGATGTCTGCTTTGGAGGTCTCTGTTGCTTAGGTAGATTTTTATTTAGAGCCTCTGAGTATGTTTTTGTGCATTTGTGTTTGGTTCGCTGATGTGGTGGGACTATGTGATACTGGAATTGTGTTGTGTGAGGTTACCTTCTCCTCCTGACTGGTTACACCAGTTTTGAGATGAGAGAGCTCAGCCTCCAGTTTGGCTAAATAGTTGCATCTCTCACATATATTTGAACCTGTTTGGAGGAGGAGAGGGTTGTCCGTGTACATGAGACAGTTGTAACATTGCCTCAAAATTCCCAGATTCACCAGCTGGACTGGAGAGGAAACCATTGACTGACCTTTGGACATGCTAGAGTAATATAGGGAAACTGAATTTAAGACGGACCAATAGAGGGCAGGGTAATCGTAGAGAGTATAAGAGTAAGTAGTGCTTATGGTTTTAATAGTGCTAACTTGTAGGATCACTTAATTAGACCAGTGAAGGGCCTTAGAATGAGAATATGGTGTTTAAATTGAGAGAGAGAGCAGTTCTAAGGGAAAAAGTGAAGAGCAGACTTTGTGGAGCCAGGAATAGTTTAAACCCAATTAGGCGGCGCTGCCCGCTGTTGCGCTATACACAAAAACTCGCAAAACCGCACAAAAGAGGGTTTTAAGAGCGGAAGATGAAGGAGTTTGGAATTGACCCAAAATGGCCAATAAAACTACAGTTTCAAGTCAGTAACCACTCCCACAGGGGCTGGCAGGCTGCTCAATGTTTTTCACTGCCACTGATCAACAGAGAGACTTCCCTTTAGCCCAAGCAAAAAATGGCCTCCAAGAAACTTACAAACAGTTCAAGAACAGCAAGCCTGTAACTGAACTTTTTTAAATCTCAGAAAAGTGGGGAAAAAGCAAGATTTTTTTGTTTTGTTTCAGAGATAGCAGAGGTTCACAAGTATCAACAAGTTATAACAGTGCAGTAAATGACCCCACACAAGAGTGCTAGGCCAAAGACAGATAAAATGCAACTGAATTGAGAGAGTTAGTGACAGTTAACATGATACCTTGACCCCATGTAGAAAAATGGGAAAAGGGGGGGGTGATGATGATGTAGTTAATAAAATGATATAGTAAAGGTGAATTAAATGCTTTTTCTTGTGGTTCTACCCACTGCTTATAGGATTTTGGAGCTTCAGACCCTAGTATGGAGTACCATATATTGTCTTTCCACAAGGATAATATGCCCATTGCAACTCACCTTTCTTCCAAAGTTTGACTTAAAACTGTATGACTTCTGTACATATTCTGCATTACACTGTTTTAGGGCACTTGTCATACACAGCATGAACTATGGTGGAATCCTTGTATGCTGCCATTTAGTAATAAATCAGTTTATTTGCTAGATTTTTCTTAATTTGAGACACTTTTTGATCTTTTTCTCAAATGAGAGTGGGAAGCTGCTGCTGTTTTTGACCATTGTTCTTTTTTCAGACTTCATTTACAGTTTTTATGATTCACTGTGACTTTTGTGACATTATTTTTTTTTTTTGTAACTGTGGTACATAGTAGCACCTGCTGCTCTGTACTGCATTTGATTGCTACTAGCTGCTCTAGTACTCACCATTTCCGGTTTGATTTGACCTCACTTACCAGTTTCAAAGTCATCAAGGAAGTGCCTCCCCCATTTACTCCAATTACTCATGTGCTTTTAAATTTTATTTACTGCTGATCTGTTAGAATGGTCTGCTGCATCAGCAGTTTGTGTCACTGCTTGGCTTTTTTTTTCCCTAAAGGTAGGAAATTCCTAGTATTCTAGGTGTTCTTGCACCTGTCTTGATTTACAGTTTTTGTAATAACTGTTACTTTTAGTGTAGCTTTTAAATTGTGCTGCATAGCAGGACCTGCTGCTCTGTTTGACTGGGCTGCTATGTACTGCATTTCCTTGTTACGTACTGCTAATATTGGACAAGGTCTAAACAAATTTGATTTTGCTGCAATACAAATGGTGGTAGGATACGCTGCACTTTATTGAAGCAGTTGGTTTGTTTTAATGTGTTTTCAACTATGTAACATTCCGTTCATTATCTTGGTGCTTTACGTAGTTTGAACAGTTGTAAAGGTTGCTACTGGTAGGACAACTAGGCTGTAATCTGTACTGACTTGTATGCTTGTGTATGCTGCTTGCTTATTGGAACTCCTTATTACTCTCAACTTAGCTGAACTGCTGATGGTTGTTTATAGCATATTTTTTTACTGTCAGGCTAATTGCTCAATTTGTTGTCCTTTATAACCGCTCAATGTTGCCCCAAGATCATTTTATAGCCATCATTAACATCTATTAGTTTCTACATCATTTCCCTTTCTACTTGCGCTAGTTATTGACAGTAACTATATTTGGATGGATGTGGCAACAAATTCTATATCCTAGAAGCAGTCATTCATGTCATCCAAGACTAGAGACTCTTTGAAGTGTGTTTTGATGTGTCCGAGCCAATCTCTCACCATTCTCTTAGTGGCAATGGAGCCTTAAAGTGTGCAGTCTTAGCACCCATGTAATCAAGCCACATCAGCAGTGGGTAAATCCTGATATACCCAAGCACAGTTATGGATTATTATTTAACAACATTTTTTAAGAAAGAATTTGCTTACTTTCCATAAATAATGTTGTTTTATAAGGGTGCTGTAGTGTTTCTTTGAGTTCTTTTTTGTTTGCCGATGCGCTGAACATATGTTCCCACGTTTGCACAGTACTTCATCAGTGCAGTACAAGACAAGTACCGGAGAAATGTAAATCTCCTTTGCTGTTTTGTTTTTGTTTTTGTTTCTGGTCAACATACAGTTAATGCAAGACATCTGGATAAAGTTGACAATGGAGGCACAAGGGTCCAAAAACAGGGACAGATTTTAAATATTACTCTTATAAACTTAGAAAGTTCCAGAAATAAGTTTTGTGCTAGCATGCATTTCTTTAAAGGATATGAAGCCCAAACCTGAAACGTCTGTCATTATGACTTCAATCCCTAGTAGCTTGCCAGAAAAATAAACTTTTTTTTATGAGGAACAGACTAAAACTATTAGGCAAAAATCTAGGCATTCTGTGAAAATGTGGACAGTTGAAGGGTATGAGTCTGCCGAGATTTTAGGAGGAACAGCATAGAAATACAAGGAAAATCGGGTATATTTCTGTTTCTTTAGTTTTGTAGAATGTATCTGATTTTTCTTGTATTTTGCTCTGTCCTCTATATGCCAATAGAAGTCTGACCACTTAATAATACTTCAGCAGACGGACTTTTTTCTGTTGGTATCTGCTAGCTTTACAATGAGCAAACTGATTGGGCTATCCAATCAGATTGCACATTTTTAAATGCCAATGTTCCATTATTTGTATAACTGGCATTTGAGTCTACTATCCTAAAGTATACTGTGTGTTCTAAAGTGTATTGTATTTAATTTTTCTCTTCTGCCCTCTCGGCATTGCTATTGTACTGATCTCTCACTATTGTAATTGTGCACTGTACTAAATTATAATTGTCTAATACTCTCATATCATGTAGTGTATAATTTATACCAATTCTTTAGCCCTTACGCTATTATGTTTGCCCTCTTATTACTGTATGTGTGTGTTTTATCTGACAATAGCTGCAAACTACTCTTGATTTATACTGTATTAGTTTCTTTCTGTGGGTTTTACCTCGGTGTTACATCAGTGTTAGAGCCTCTTCATTTTGCTTTGTACATCTCAACAGCATGGTCTGTCTACCTAACATATCTTCTCTGCAAAGTGAATAAATTAGTTTATCATTCCTGTCCTCAATAATTTGACCTAACTGGCAAACATGGAAGCCCAGTCTACCTCTGTCCGTTTTGTTACAAGTCTCATTGTACTTGATATGAGGCAGTGTAGGGATGTGCCTAATCCATACTGAAAACCAGACTTGAGCAACATGATACGACTTGAGAGGTCTGATTAATGTATAACCTGGAGGCCACCCTCTCATCTATACGGATGGTTCATAACCTGTGAATTCACCCAAACCTCCACAAGATCATACTAAACCAACATGCACTTAGGTTATTAAAATGATCACTACACAAGCCTCCAAGACTCAAAACTAAAAATCCTTAGCAGTAATCCTCTAACACAGCTCAACCATGCACAAGCAACTCAGCGAGTCACTAGGCTGCAGACTGCTAACTTTCTGCTTGCGGGTCTAAGCATCCAAGTAGAAGTGTGCTGATAGTTGGCAGTTACATTGTCAGGCACACAAGCTGCATGTTCATAACGTTGAACAAAGACTGGTTGACAGCTGTGTTAATGATGCCAGGATCCGTAATGTCACAAGGGCGCTATATTCCATCAAACTGAAACAGATATAAAGTTGACCTACAGAAGACTCATAGCTGTGAATGGTGAGGCATTTTATGCTGCCAACCTGTTTTGGAGGCAGTATGAGCTGCTGATCATCTTTGTCCTGAGCAGACACAGATCTCCCTAAACTGACACCAGCTACTTAGCCAATTGATAAAATTAATAAACAAGTACAGGAAAGTGTCCAAATCAACTGATAATCACAAAAAAAAGACACTAAACTAACTCAGGCAGCAAACTGCTGATACCACAGGAAAACGTCTCTTTCAAGTGAAGTGCTAGAATTAAGCTGAAGTTGAAGCACTAATGGAAAAGTTTTTAACGCTTTATTTTACATCCGTTTTCGTCCACACTTCTTCAGAATGACAAATGAGAATACAAAAAGACCCAGGATACCCTGCTTTTTATACAAGTACTAATTAAAATATCTTAATAGATTAATTAATCTCTTATTCAATTAAAACAGCTTTTAAAATAAATCCAAAAATTCAGTGTCAAAACTATGTAGCAAACAATGCTTGTATTCTTCTTAGAATTACCACAGTGAATATGTATCAGCACAATCAACATATTCTAACCTAAAATATTATAAAACATGAATAATAAAAAAAATAAATAAAAAATGGTAGATAATAAGTTATTGATGATTTTGATGTCACTATCAAAGTTTGGCTGCTCTCAATTTTAGAATGGGTGCTATGGAAACCATGTCGTTAAGACCTGGGGGTTTAGTTGATTCTAGCACTA
Organism: Protopterus annectens; assembly: GCF_019279795.1. NCBI lineage: Eukaryota > Metazoa > Chordata > Ceratodontiformes > Protopteridae > Protopterus > Protopterus annectens. The sequence goes on from NC_056750.1 coordinate 588,459,464, forward strand.
TTTGCCAGAACAGTTCTCGATATTCAACCCTGGTCTCCCACATGCCACCCCTAGGATCAACTTGTACAACTTCCAACACAAAAAATCTGTATTTAGCTCTAGTACAAAGGCAAGAGTGTTTGTAAAGTGCATTACTTTCCCTTGCTGTTCTAATGTCATACAAATGCTCATAAATACGTTGTTTGAGCTTCCTTTCACTCTTGCCTATGTAGAATGAGTCACATGTCATACATACTGCCAAATAAATTATTCCATTGGTATTACAATTAGCAAAGGAGTTAAGTACCAATCTCCTGTCCCTTGCCTTAAGATAATAACTCTCTCCAACTAAAAGATTTGCACAGTGTTTGCATGCACCACATCCAAACAGACCCCCCTTGTTGGTAGATGTAATAGCCTTAACATCAGTGCCACCACGTTCTAAATAATTTTTTATGGTTTTCCCTTTTCTATACACAAGTTTTGGTTTGTCAAACAAATATTATGCAAGTCAGAGAATTTCAAAAAGTTTTCCCATTCCTTTTCAACAATTTTCCTGATGGATGTTGTTTGTCCATCAAAGGTAATAACCATACTGTTAGTGTATTTGTCACCATCTTGTAGTCTACTTGGTGGGTTCCCTAGTGTACCTCCCATCCCTAAAATAGGGGTGAATCTAGAATTTCTACACATAACCCCTCTTTTGAAACTGTTGTCTTAACCACTTACATTCCTTGTAAAAATCTTCATCTTCAGAAAACATTCTACTAGTTCTAACTAACTGCCCTTTTAATACTGCTCTTTTTTGAAAAAAGGGGTGTGAGCTAGTAAAATGGAGGTAAGAATTTGAGAAAGTCTCCTTTCTGTATATCTTAGATACAAAATGGTTGTCTTTTTTGGTAATGTCTAAATAATTCAGAGTATTCCTGTCAAACTTAAAAGTAAATTTCAAGAAGGACGTTGTTTCATTTAAACATTTAACCATATCAACAAAAGAACCTACATCACCTTTCCACAAAAAGCAGAGATCATCTAGAAATCTGCCATAAAGTAACCATTTTTCTTTATAGATGGAATTCAACAAAAAGTTATTCTCCCGGTATGCCATAATAACGTTCGCATAAGTGGGTGCACAAGGGGCACCCATAGCTACGCCCCTAACCTGTTTGTAGTATTCTCCTGCAAAATAAATGAAGTTATTTTTTAATACAATTTCCATAAGGACTAGCACTGTCCTAAATTCATTGTTGGTAAGCCCATTAAAACCAACAAGCATTTCTTCAAACCATTCCAAGCCGAACTCGTGGGGAATACTTGTGAAAAGATCCACCACATCCGCTGATCTTTCTTTTGGAACAATGGAACACATGGAATGGTCTAATCTTTTGAGAAGGTCCCATGAATCTTTAAGTATGTTCTGGTTATCAGACACCAATTTCTTGATCTTAATATCCACGTATTTAGCCAAGGGTGCTGTTACCGAATTTTCTGCGGCCACTATAGCTCTTGGAGGAGGATCATTGGCATCTTTGTGTATTTTCGGTATACCAAAAATAATAGGCACCCTAGGTTTGTCAACGTGTAAATATCTGTAAGTGTAATCTGGTTGGTCAGTTCCATTTTACTGGATTCCTCATTTGAGGTCTCCTTTTGTTCCCCTGGTAGTTTTTTGAATGTGAGTCTACATTGTTTTTAGACCTAAGCCTTTCAGATCTTCTTAAAGGAGGGAATTCCCTGTCAAAATTCTCTTCACTTAGGAATACCTCATCCTTATCCTGAATATCTGTTTGATAATTAGTAAAATTCCTACCTCTGGCTTTCGGTTTGGGATAATGAATATTGGTCTTATATTCATGAAGGTCCCTTTCGATTTTATTAAATTTCCTATTTTGAACCTCAATACATTTATCTTCCACATTTTTCAAAATATTAAAGTATTTAGATTTTTCATCTTCTATAGTATAAACTAAGTCCGAAGTAATGCTGTGATTCAGTTGTTCTATCCTGACTAACAGTCTTTCTATTTCAGTATCATTGTTTTTAATTATAGCCCTCATCACATCCATACCACATTTATCAAAAGCCGTAATCAAATCTGTATGAAAATCACTGCCATCAATTACATTGTTATGTTATTAAATTATCCATTTCCAACATCTTTAATTTATGTAAGAAAAAGTCAAAATCTTCAAGCATAGTTCTAAATGTCCCATTATTAGCAACAGTGTTAACTTTCATCTGAAAGTCAAATTTGGCTTTAAAAATGTCTGAAAAAAGTTTGACTACCTCTTGTTTTGTTCTGTTTAGTCCCTGCTTGGTTTAAAACAGGCGCACGAGGACTAGCAGTGTCCCTATTAAATCCACCATCGTCGTTATTACTGCAAAACAGTCTTGGCATATTGCTAAAACTGTTATCACCATCCTCGTTGGTTTCTGTAGTCCGTTGATGGGTTCTGTGGGTCCCATCTCCTCTCCCTTTACTTCGTAGTCCGTGTTCTGCTTCCTGGTTAGAACTATGCTTGAAGATTTTGACTTTTTCTTACATAAATTAAAGATGTTGGAAATGGATAATTCGTATCTTAAGCACTGTTTGTCACTTAATATTGTACCAAAAGGCCTCAGGGTATGCAAGTACCCCAACAATGTAATTGATGGCAGTGATTTTCATACAGATTTGATTACGGCTTTTGATAAATGTGGTATGGATGTGATGAGGGCTATAATTAAAAACAATGATACTGAAATAGAAAGACTGTTAGTCAGGATAGAACAACTGAATCACAGCATTACTTCGGACTTAGTTTATACTATAGAAGATGAAAAATCTAAATACTTTAATATTTTGAAAAATGTGGAAGATAAATGTATTGAGGTTCAAAATAGGAAATTTAATAAATTTAATAAAATCGAAAGGGACCTTCATGAATATAAGACCAATATTCATTATCCCAAACCGAAAGCCAGAGGTAGGAATTTTACTAATTATCAAACAGATATTCAGGATAAGGATGAGGTATTCCTAAGTGAAGAGAATTTTGACATGGAATTCCCTCCTTTAAGAAGATCTGAAAGGCTTAGGTCTAAAAACAATGTAGACTCATATTCAAAAAACTACCAGGGGAACAAAAGGAGACCTCAAATGAGGAATCCAGTAAAATGGAACTGACCAACCAGATTGAAAACACAGGTTTTAGATGGATATGTGGTGATTTTTCTATTTACAATTTTTCTACTTTACCAATTAACAAAGTTATATTTAGTTTGTTCTCCAAAGGTTTTGGTTTTGTACCTAACAAAAAACCAATATGGTCAACTTATTAATTGACTTGAAACTATTTATTAGGAATAAGAACCTTGAATTGATGTTTCATGACATAAATATACATAACCCTAACAACACCCTTAGACGTAGGAGTACATTTAACCCCCCAGTTCACCCCCAACTTAAAAATCTTGAGAACGTCCTGGAATACAACTTTAGACAGCAACTTTCACATAATTATGTAAATTATAACTTAACAATGGAAGAAAAGAAGTTGCTGGATGATATTAGTAGGGACAAGTCTCTTCGGGTGATGAAACCAGACAAAGGAGTGGGGTGGTAATTATGGATCAAATATCCTACGAAGGGAAAATGTTTGAAATTCTCAATAACTCAGATAAATATGTTAGAATTTCTATCAATGAAATCAACATATCATATAAAAAGATTTACCTATTATTAAATGATATGGTTATGGAAGGCCTCATTGATCTAGACACTTACAGATATTTACACGTTGACAAACCTAGGGTGCCTGTTATTTTTGGTATACCCAAAATTCACAAAGATGCCAATGATCCTCCTCTAAGAGCTATAGTGGCAGCAGAAAGTTCGGTAACAGCACCCTTGGCTAAATACGTGGATATTAAGATCAAGAAATTAGTGGCTGATAACCAGAACATACTTAAAGAACCAGAACATACTTAAAGATCCTTCTCAAAAGATTAGACCATTCCATGTGTTCCGCTGATCTTTCTTTTGGAACAATGGATGTGGTGGATCTTTTCACAAGTATTCCCCACGAGATCGGCTTGGAATGGTTTGAAGAAATGCTTGTTGGTTTTAATGGGCTTACCAACAATGAATTTAGGACAGTGCTAGTCCTTATGGAAATTGTATTAAAAAATAACTTCATTTATTTTGCAGGAGAATACTACAAACAGGTTAGGGGCGTAGCTATGGGTGCCCCTTGTGCACCCACTTATGCAAACGTTATTATGGCATACTAGGAGAATAACTTTTTGTTGAATTCCATCTATAAAGAAAAATGGTTACTTTATGGCAGATTTCTAGATGATCTCTGCTTTTTGTGGAAAGGTGATGTAGGTTCTTTTGTTGATATGGTTAAATGTTTAAATGAAACAACGTCCTTCTTGAAATTTACTTTTAAGTTTGACAGGAATACTCTGAATTATTTAGACATTACCATTACCAAAAAAGACAACCATTTTGTATCTAAGATATACAGAAAGGAGACTTTCTCAAATTCTTACCTCCATTTTACTAGCTCACACCCCTTTTTTCAAAAAAGAGCAGTATTAAAAGGGCAGTTAGTTAGAACTAGTAGAATGTTTTCTGAAGATGAAGTTTTTACAAGGAATGTAAGTGGTTAAGACAACAGTTTCAAAAGAGGGGTTACCCTAACAAGCTCTTAGATGAAGTTTATGATGAAGTTTGCTTGTGTAGAAATTCTAGATTTGCCCCTATTTTAGGGACGGGAGGTACACTAGGGAACCCACCAAGTAGACTACAAGATGGTGACAAATACACTAACAGTATGGTTATTACCTTTGATGGACAAACAACATCCATCAGGAAAATTGTTGAAAAGGAATGGGAAAACTTTTTGAAATTCTCTGACTTGCATAATATTTTTTTTGACAAACCAAAGCTTGTGTATAGAAAAGGGAAAACCATAAAAAATTATTTAGAACGTGGTGGCACTGATGTCAAGGCTATTACATCTACCAACAAGAAGGGTCTGTTTGGATGTGGTGCATGCAAACACTGTGCAAATCTTTTAGTTGGAGAGAGTTATTATCTTAAGGCAAGGGACAGGAGATTGGTACTTAACTCCTTTGCTAATTGTAATACCAATGGAATAATTTATTTGGCAGTATGTATGACATGTGACTCATTCTACATAGGCAAGAGTGAAAGGAAGCTCAAACAACGTATTTATGATCATTTGTATGACATTAGAACAGCAAGGGAAAGTAATGCACTTTACAAACACTCTTGCCTTTGTACTAGAGCTAAATACAGATTTTTTGTGTTGGAAGTTGTACAAGTTGATCCTAGGGGTGGCATGTGGGAGACAAGGGTTGAATATCGAGAACTGTTCTGGCAAATAGTGCTAGAATCAACTAAACCCCCAGGTCTTAACGACATGGTTTCCATAGCACCCATTCTAAAATTGAGAGCAGCCAAACTTTGATAGTGACATCAAAATCATCAATAACTTATTCATTATCTACCATTTTTTTTTTTTTTTTATTATTCATGTTTTATAATATTTTAGGTTAGAATATGTTGATTGTGTTGATACATATTCACTATGGTAATTTTAAGAAGAATACAAGCATTGTTTGCTACATAGTTTTGACACTGAATTTTTGGATTTATTTTAAAGTGCATTTTGAAGCTGTTTTAATTGAATAAGAGATTAATTAATCTATCAAGATATTTTAATTAGTACTTGTATAAAAAGCAGGGTATCCTGGGTCTTTTTGTATTCTCATTTGTCATTCTGAAGAAGTGTGGATGAAAACGGATGTAAAATAAAGCATTAAAACTTTTCCATTAGTGCTTCAGCTTAATTCTAGCACTTCACTTGAGAGACGTTTTCCTGTGGTATCAGTTTTCTGCCTGAGTTCGTTTAGTGTCTTTTTTGTGATTATCAATTGATAAAATTAATTATTTCTCTGTTTCTGGATATCAATCTAGGTAAGGGTGGGATTCCACTCAAGGCCAGACTTTTACCTGCATTTGACAAATGCATTGTAGGGTCTGCCATGTCTCCCTGCATGTCCATATTGGTCAAGCTCTTAAGCAAGTCCAACTTTTTGACATTACAACATAATTAAAACACTTGCAGTATATTACAGTCTTGACCTCATGAAGTTTGCTCTGCTTAGTGACAGAATTCTGGCAGATCTTAAAGCTTTCCTGAAGCTTTCACACATCTATAGTTTAACTGCAGCAGACACTTGGTTTCAGTGTAAGAACAGCACTTCATCTTTCTTCTGTTTCAGTAGATGTGGTGCATTCACATCAGCTGGAAACTGCAGAGGATATAAATATTGGTCAGAGACCCAATTATTTGTAGATAAATTTCCATGATCCACAAACTGATCTTAAGTTTCAAATTACTCTAAAAAGGGAAATTATCATTTCATAGCCTGCTGTCTGTAACCTTCCATGTGCCCAGAAAGTCACAAAATATGTCTAGATGCGCATACTGAACCACCCATAAATAAAAATACCTTTTGACTGATGATTTCAGTTATCCCTCCATTAAATAGAACTCATGCACCAAAAAGGTTGGGTATATATGCATATTTTTTGATTTAGTAAACGCTAACTCCCTTGAACAGATAAGTAACCACCCTACATTTTGTCAAAATCTTCTGTACCTTTCCATCAGTAACAAAACAGCTGATTGTACTGCTCTTACAATATCATCTCTAGTCAAATCTGATCGCATGTCAGTAATCTTCTCCTTTAGGACATCTAATCATAACATAACAAACATTTCTGAATTCAAGGGCTTTTAAAAGGCAAACCTATTAAAATTTAAGGGTGAACTGTCAAAATTCAACTACAACCATTCCAGTCCCCATGAAACGTTAGGGGTCACTTAATGCCAATTAATTTTACTACCATCTAACAAAGTGTAAGCTGATCTAAATCAGAGCAAAGTATATTTGGGAATGTAAGAATAAACCACTCTGGTGGAGTGCCAGCACCAATGTTGTGTCTTTCGGATTTTCCCGGTTAGGGGTCGCCACAGCGGAACTCCGGTCCGCTAATGATTGGCAGTAGATTTTTACGTGCCGAGTTGCCGTCCCTGACGCACAACCTTCAACGAAGGTACGCCCATTCACGCACGTCTCCACACAGAAGACGCTCTAGCTGAGAATTGAACAAGACGTCTTACTGTGAGGCGACAACGCTACTGCAGCACCACCACCACAGTTTTATGCTATGTAATAGAAAATGCTAATTAAGGCTTATAATAAATCAAAATCTAACACATTAAAGGCACTCAAAAGAAGAGCAGCAAAAATCTGAACGTTACCATAAGGAGGATCAACATGGAACAAAACAATCATCTAAAGCCGATAATCATAAATCTCTAAGTCCATTAGACAGCTAAGAACTTAACACTGCAGTCTTCTGAACTAGTTCACAATGGTGTTATCCTATCTTAATGTTATATACTGCTGAGAAGCTTGCAGATAAATTTAATGCCAACTTTACATCAGAAACTATCATTGAGAGGGCGTGGCCAAGGATGAACACAGGATAGCAGCAGATTTCTTCAGCTCCACCAATTTCATTACATTGACAGGAATTAATTACTTAAAAAATTAATTCTTGAAGTAATTTTCTTTCTAAATATGTTTGTTTTATATAGTTCTTGAACTATATCTAAAAAAGAAAGGAAATCTTAATAATATTCCTGTCAGAAATTACTTTGGAAATTTTCCTGTCAGTTTATCAGTCTGAAATGAGTTCCAGTAAGACAAATTCTCAAGGCTCCAGCATCAAGAAAGAACTTCAGTCTCTGATAATTATAGTCCAGCAACTTACTGCTAAGATGGATAAAATGGATACTAAAATAGACACTTTCAAAGAAAAAACTACAAAACAAATAGACTTGTTACATATGGACCTGCAACAACAGAAGATCCAGATGACAGGCATAGAAGAAGCTGTGAATGACATGGAAAATAAAATACAAGAACAGGAAATCAACATTGAGTTTCTGCTGAAACAAAATACACATTTACAAACAAAGCTGGATGACCTGGAAAATAGATCTAGGCGCAATAACATTAGGATTTTTGGACTGCCAGAAAATATTGAAGGTAACAATATTACTTCTTTTTTAACAACATGGCTCCCTAAAACTTTAGATTTACCAGAAGCATTCTCTTTTGGTATCGAAAGAGCACATAGATCTATAGCTAATGCTAACTCTAACAAAAACTATCCTAGATCAGTTGTAGTTAGATTTCTATCATCTTTTGATAAAGAGATGGTTCTTAAATCTGCTTGGGCTAAAGCTCCTGTTAAGTTTAATGAGACAACTGTGCATTTTGACAATGACTATTCTTCCATGGTAATTGCTAAAAGAAAAGTTTTTCTGCCACTAATAAGGGAGCTTAAAAAAGCACAGTTTAAAACATACCTTCTGTTTCCTGCCAAGCTTAAAATCTTCCTTCCTGATGGTCCTAAGGTCTTCGATGATTTAGACTGTGCTTTACTGTTTGTCAAAGAAAAAAGGATTTTGGATAAAATAGAAGAAATGGAATGGGCTAGTTCTTCATTAAAGAGATTGGCAACTGAAGCTTCCTGGAAGACTTCAGAGAAGAAGAAGAGACTAAAAAACAAATGATTTGTTATATGTTTTTTCTCTCTCATCATTTTAGTTCATTATTAATCTTTTGAATATAGTTCCTGCATTTCCAGAAAACCACAAATATTTTGGAAAAGATTTAATCAAAGTTATTCTCTATGTGCAAAGAAATGTTTTATTTCATAACCAGTCAAAATGCCTGAGGATTTAATGGCAGGCTGTGACTCGATTTGTTTTTCTTTCTGAAGAAAGTAAGGTTAGTAATTTGATACATTTTTTATCTTTACCTTTTTTTTCCTTCTTCTTTTATTATTTTCTTTGTTTAAACAATGACATTCTATTTAGATTATGTAGTGGGTAAAGGGTGGGGGAGGGCAGGGAGAGAACAGTAATGAAAATATCATTAATAGAATAATATATTTATTTCTTGTAAAAGTTTATAAGTTCTTCAAATGCTATTTCTAATTATACTTTCTTGATTATACTGCTTATGCTTGTTTGTAAATAATCTGTCATGCTTTAACTAATAATAATCAGAACTAAATAAGAGTAAATAATATGTTTTATTTTTAACTCTATTAATATAAACA